>NC_068939.1:31290219-31505219 GCF_016801865.2 Culex pipiens pallens
TATACGGATGACACCGCCAATTTTATAGCACTTTTATGAGGGAAGCACAAACACACACTCTGACACCCTCTCCCTCACACACACACAGCACAGCTTTATCGTTTCCGGTTCCGCCTGGGCACGATACAAACGACGGCAGCAGAAGCCAACGTACAACCCAATCCAGCAATTTGTCACGTAGAACTGCCAGCCAGCCAGCCAGCCGGCACGTGGCCCGTTTTGCCCCACCTCGGTGCCACCCCGGTTTGGAGCTGATTTATGCAGCAAAAGTCAATATTTGCACGTGTGTGCGCGGGCGCGATCAGAACATCAGCTTTTGCATGCCTTCTTCTCGGTGTGTGTGTGTGTGTGTGTGTGTGTGTATGTGTGTGTGTGGTATTTGTGCGCAGAAAAACAGATGGCTTTTTTCGATTTGAACAGATACGTAAATGTTGCGGTGAAGACCTGGTAGGATATCTGTACATATGTATGAACAAAGAATAGTTTGGAAATTTTAAGAACGTTTAGTGTAATTTTTTAACAAAAAGAAATTCAACAGTTTAGCAGAAATCGAATGACAATTTAAAAAAATATGAAGAATAACACACACAAGCTTTATCCCAAGCATTTTCTCGGAAGTTCACCACGAATGTGTACAAGTGTGAATGTGAATGTGTGTGTGTGGTTCCTGCACGAATTGACACTGTGCAAACCACGCTCACCCTCCAGCTTCGATAAATAAATGGAAATGAACGGGAAGAAAGCTCGTTTCGTGTGGTTATTCGCGCGAATCCGAACAAGCAAACGCACCCTTGGTGACTTAATGGAATTCGCTGTTTCTGGGATCTGAATATGAAAAGAATGTGGTTTTATACTCACAATATGCGAGTTTAAAGAGGAATGCTTCAAGAATGTATGTGCATATAATAACATGAGTTTTTAAAAAATACTGTCCTCAGTAAAAAAAATAATTACAATACTTAAAACTTTCTGCATTATCGGTGTTGTTATCAAGAAAAAAGGAAATGCGGACGCTTCGAAACCCGGATACATCATCTTGTTTTATTAATTATTTTGATATAAGTTCGCATAATTATTGTCAAAACTGTGTTATGTGATGAATTCTAACATCAACTTTTATTTCAAATATGTTTGGACGCTGTAGCCAATGCCAAAACAATTAAATTAAATTAAAACATGAGTTTACCAAAACTGTGAAACATTTCGGCTGAAATATTTCATAGGCGTTCGAAGCACTGGGGAGGCAAAGCAGAAATTTATGGTTCTGATTTCCTTAAATTCAAGTAATTTTTTATACAAATTATCGATTGTTTTGATGTTAACAGCTTATTTTAGACCTAAAGAATGCTATTCACTTAAATTTCAGTCCAAATTTGTGCGATTCATAAGCAAAATCGAGTGTCCGGAATTCGAATCAAAAGTGTCCGGATTTCGAATCAGCTTTCATCAGTGTCCGGGATTCGAAGCACAACAAGTCATTTTAATTTTAAAATTCTGATGAAAAATGGTTAGAAAAGACATATGTTGCATGCATTTTCTTAAAATTGACTGTTTATACTACATCTTGATGATATTTCTACATTTTCCACTTATAACATGATTTTTTGTTAGCTGAAACGAAAATGATAGGCTACTAAGTGTCCGGATTTCAAATCATGACGTTATTTTAGATTTGAAATAAATTTACATAAGAGTAGTTCACTACGATTTCGCAAAAATACTTTTTGTGATTTTTAATTTTTTTTTGTTTTGGATTAAACTTTGTCCATTTGTCCATTGAATGGACTCCATTCTCTATTTCAAAAGAAGCTATTTTGAACATTTTTCACCATAACTTTTCCCATCAGCAATTCCCCACGAAAACAGCATGATTCGAAAAAAAAGTTCTCCGATCGGGTACCAAAATTTTTGTAATTAAAAGACGCAACTTTTGGTAACATAACATCTATAGGTCATTGCTGAAATTTTAAAGTTATCGCAGTTTTAGTGAAAAAAGTCGACTTTCCCATTTTTGCGCGTGGCGCGTCGAAAAATCCAGTTTTTATTTTCAAAAAATCGTATCTCAGAGTATCGAAAACATAACTTCACAATTTTTTGATATGTTATGTGAAATTTTCCGAGGAATCCTATAAAAATATTTTCAGACATGGGCTCTTTGGTCCCGAGACCTTCAAAACAGCATTTTAAGTTTTCATACGACCTTTTCAAATGTTATGCTAGATTTTTGAAACTTCTTACTATTTTTCCCAAATATCCAAACTAATCTCCTTTCTTTTGCGTCTAGGACAGCTAAAATCGGATGAAATGGCGCGGAGATATGATTTTTTGAAAAAAGTGGTTTTTGCGAAAATCGACGAAAATTGCCATTTTTTGAACCACTCTAACACGGTGTAGGTCACCCTAATGACCAAACAAAAAAATACTGGTCTAATTATTTCGACCAAGGATCCCCCAGAAAATTTTTGAGCTCGATCGGAGAACTTTTTTTTTGAATCATGCTGTTTTCGTGGGGAATTGCTGCCATATACAATTTTGGGGGTTGGTCAAACAAAATGGGTGTTTAAATGTATAAATTTCATGAGAAGGGGTTTTGCTGATCGATCTGCTGTCTTTGGCAAAGTTGTAGGTTATAATTATTACTTTTTAGGAAAAAATGGTTTTCTTCCTATTTATTTTATTTAAGTTTTTATCAATAAAAGTTAAAATCCAAAACTACGTATTTTTTTTTTATTTTTGAAATTTTTGATACGTTTTTTTCTAAAAAAGACATCTTCTGACCCATAGTGCGTGATGGTGCGTGATGGTGCAATCACACCGTTTTCAAGTTATAACCATTTTTAGGTAACTTTTTTTTTAAAATAGTCGCAGCTATTCATTTTTTATAATTTTTTATAATGTTTGCCCACTCCTGATTTTTGCCTTCCTCACTGAGGTAAGGCTATAATCCTGCTCTAAAAATGAACTTTTTATTAAAAGCTCAAAGACCCACCTTCATGTATACATATCGACTCAGAATCGAAAACTGAACAAATGTCTGTGTGTGTGTATGTGTGTGTGTATGTGTGTGTGTATGTGTGTGTATGTATGTATGTGACCAAAATTCTCACTGAGTTTTCTCAGCACTGGCTGAACCAATTTTAACCAAACCAGTTGCATTCGACTTGGTTTAGGGTCCCATACATCGCTATTGAATGGTTTGAAGTTTCGATAACTAGTTCAAAAGTTATGTATAAAAATGTGTTTTCACATATATCCGGATCTCATTTATATGCATGTATATGATGTCCGGATCCATCATCCGACCCATCGTTGGTTAGGTAATCAAGAGAACTTTCCAACGAGTCCACAACATTGAAGATCTGGCAACCCTGTCTCGAGTTATGACCACTTAAGTGATATTTATGTACTTTTTTGAAGCCGGATCTCACTTAAATGTATGTAAACGATGTCCGGATCCACCATCCAACCCATCATTGGTTAGGTAATCAAGAGACCTTTCCAACGAGTCCACAATATTGAAGATCTGGCAACCCTGTCTCGAGTTATGACCACTTAAGTGATATTTGTGTACTTTTTTGAAAACGGATCTCACTTAAATGTATGTAAATGATATCCGGATCCACCATCCAACCCATCGTTGGTTAGGTAATCAAGAGAACTTTCCAACGAGTCCACAACATTGAAGATCTGGCAACCCTGTCTCGAGTTATGACCACTTAAGTGATATTTAACTACTTTTTTGAAGCCGGATCTCACTTAAATGTATGTAAACGATGTCCGGATCCATCATCCGACCGGTTAGGTAATCAAGAGACCTTTCCAACGAGTCCACAACATTGAAGATCTGGCAACCCTGTCTCGAATTATGACCACTTAAGTGATATTTAACTACTTTTTTGAAGCCGGATCTCACTCAAGTGTATGTAAACGATGTCCGGAACGATCATCCGACCCATCGTTGGTTAGGTTATCAAAAAACCTTTCCAACGAGCCCAAAACATTGAAGATCTGGCAACCCTGTCTCGAGATATGGCCACTTAAGTGATATTGATTTACTTTTTTGAAGCCGGATCTCACTTAAATGTATGTAAACAATGTCCGGATCCACCATCTGACCCATTGTTGGTTAGGTTATCAAAATACCTTTCCAACGAGTCTAAAACATTGAAGATCTGGCAACCCTGTCTCGAGATATGGCCACTTAAGTGATATTGATGTACTTTTTTGAAGCCGGATCTCACTTAAATGTATGTAAACTATGTCCGGATCCACCATCCGACCCATTGTTGGTTAGGTTATCAATAGACCTTTCCAACGAGTGCAAAACATTGAAGATTTGGCAACCCTGTCTCGAGTTATGACCACTTAAGTGATATTTATGTACTTTTTGTAGCCGGATCTCACTCAAATGTATGTAAACGATGTCCGGATCTACCATCCAACCCATCGTTGGTTAGGTAATCAAGAGACCTTTCCAACGAGTCCACAACATTGAAGATCTGGCAACCCTGTCTCGAGTTATGGCCACTTAAGTGATATTTATGTACTTTTTTGAAGCCGGATCTCACTCAAATGTATGTAAACTTTGTCCGGATCCATCATCCGATCCATCGTTGGTTAGGTAATCGAGAGACCTTTCCAACGAGTGCAAAACATTGAAGATCTGGCTATCCTGTCTCGAGATATGGCCACTTAAGTGACATTTATGTACTTTTCTGAAGCCGGATCTCACTTAAATGTATGTAAACTTTGTCCGGATCCATCATCCGACTCATCGTTGGTTAGGTTATCAAAAAACCTTTCCAACGAGCCCAAAACATTGAAGATCTGGCAACCCTGTCTCGAGATATGGCCACTTAAGTGATATCGATGTACTTTTTGGAAGCCAGATTTAAAAAATAGATGAAACTTGTGTACAGCCATTGTTGTGAGGAAGGCTCCAACCACATAGGTGGATTAAGTTAGTTTTTTTTGAAAAGTTGAGAAAATTCTCTATATTTTGCTTTTTTGAACTTTGTTGATACGACCCTTAGTTGCTGAGATATTGCCATGATCTTTGATCTTTAAAAGCAGGAAAATTGATGTTTTCTAAGTCTCACCCGATAAACCCACAATTTTCTAATGACGATATCTCAGCAACTAATGGTCTGATTTTCAATGTTAATAAATGAAATTTTCGTGAAATTCTCTGATCCTTTAGAAAAAAATACTTTAATTTTTTGAATCATGATTAACATTTAAAAAGGGCGTAATATTGAATGTTTGGGCCCTTTAAAATGTTGGTCCTGATTTAAAAAAAATGAAAACATTTTTTTCGAAGAGATCAGGAAATTTATGAATTTTTCATATTTTATTACTGAAAATCGGACCATTAGTTTCTGAGATATCGACATTAGAAAATGGAAAAAAACATGACAACAAACACAAATTTCATTTTTCTGATATATTTTTGCACATCAAATTTCCATAATCTCATTACAATAATGATATCTGAATCGTAAATTGCCATTCATCACGAAATTCTCAGGAAATATTTGCCGGAATTTTCTGCTTGTGAAGAATTACTGGCCGAGATCGGAAAACAACTTAAAAAATTTTTAAACTGCCTTTAAAATTAAAAATAATTAATTTTGACCATATTTTCAATGGATTCAACCACTCAGATTTTTTTTAATCACTTTAAGTGCTTTTTCATTTGAAGAACAATTGCCATAAACATATGAGGAACTGTAAAAAATACCTTGAAAAATAGTTGAAAAAACTAATTTAAAAAAAAAACATCACTTTTATGGAAAACAGCCAAACCATGAAAAGCTCGTACCAAACGTGCATTTATATTTGATTTCCTAGATCCGTCAAAAAGTTTCCATTATGTTCATGCTGACAAATTCAGCGGAAGCTTTCAAAGCAGTTTCAGGTAAGGCAGCTGCTACCTTTGTACCTTCCCGTTTAACCTTTATCACAGCGAAATTGAGTCCCTTTTACCCTTTTCCGGAGCGAGCTGGAACAACGAAGCGAAGGAAATGGCTGATTTCGGTTGATTCAATTTACAGAATGCCACCATCAACAATTCAGCACGCTCCCCGGTGGTTCGAGGAAATACGAAATGCAACCCGGCATCAGCGTCGTCACCACTTTCGAGTGCTCGTTATGTGAGATGCAATTCGGGGGAAATTTGAAAACTTGGAAAATATTTCAAAAATAAATATTTCCCCTGAATCCAATTCTGTACAATATCCCTTAATCACTGACAATTTAAGCCTTAATTGATGCCCGTCGAGCCAAAAATATCCACTTGAGCGCATAAATTCCGAACACGTTCGCCGAACCTTTCCAAAATGTCCAATCATTTGACATTTTAATTCCTCCCTTTAGCCAAGGTGAGAGTTTAAATCCAGCAGTCCTGACGATGACAGGTGGTCCAGAAGAGCCATATTCCTGTCCCGAGGTCTGCACTGCTGGCGGGAACGTCGGAAAATGTTGCTGATTTATGGCACATACACACTCGGAAGTGCCACATGTATAAAGTCACATTAATTCATTCCCCTTCGATACCTCGCCGAGACGGGTTTACCCGGGGAAGATTGGGGTCAACCCGGGAAATGATGACATGTGGCTGGTGGCCAGGTTGGAAAAGCTGGCATTTTGTGATCGTGTGTCATGTTTTGTGATTTTTTTTATGTTTATAAACAATGCTTGAAAAGAAGTATTTAAAATAATATTTTGAATTTCTACAAATTTTAAACATTTTTGACCAAATTTCCCCCTGGAAATCTCACTGTGCACTGCAAATTGGCCCCATCGAGATGCACTCTGTGACGCTGGAGTGAAAATTATAGACAAGATATACACATTTGGCTAGGCAGCTGCTGAACGGGATGAAACATTGCTGGTGTGGGTGAAAGTGGCCTTCTAATGCACCATCAGATATTGTGGTCTTCAAAGGATGATATTTGTGCTTGGAATGTCACTGGGAGGAGATGTCGGAAATTTAAATCGAATATTTGATGATACAGCTTTGTAGCAGAATCTGAAACTAATCTTAACAGTATAAAAGAGCACTTGAACAATTGTTAAAAGCTTTCTTCAATTTGTCAATATAAATTTTCACCAACAACCTGAATTTTGGTATGTTCATATGGTATGATATCTCGTGACGAAGGGGCGGTACGACCCTTTTATTTTTCCCGATTTTTACTAAGACACGTTTTTCAGTGTAGCTCGAAACCATGAAGAGAATTTGGTGTCAAAGAGACTTATGTGCAAAATTGGAAGCCCAATTTGATGGCGTACTAAAAATTTCGAAAAAACAAAACGTATTTTTCATTTAAAAAAAGTTAAGACATGGTTTTAAAATCACTGCCATTTCCCGTTACTCAGCTGTCAAAAATCGTGAGAAATGTCATTTTCCAAAGGACCATTCTTATGCAAAATTAGCTAAACATTTCGAAAAAAAAAATACTTTCAAAGGCACACGATTGAGTTTTAGGGGTTCAAGATTAATAAAAAACTGATCAAAAAAGGGTCAAAATCATCATTTTTTTAACAATTTTTTCTGATAACTTGTAAAAAATTCTGATAACCCGTCATGAATGCATACAACTCCCTAATGGTTACTTATCAAAACTCTTGATTTTGTCTGCTCTACAACTTTGTAGAAAACTGTTGCACTCTAAAAAGCAACCCTGGAAAGTTACAGTAAACATGTAATTTTAAAATGAAAAAAATATTCTAAATTAAAAAATGAACCTTCTGGTTTATTTCAGATTCGAAAAGTACATCAAATTTCCCATAAAATGACATATCTCATGATTTTTGACAGTTGAATAACGGTAAATGGCAGCGATTGTAAACCAGTTTTAAACTTTTTTTTTAAAGAAAATACGTTTTTTCGAAATTTTTATTACGCCATCAAATCGGGCATCCAATTTTACACATAAGTCTCTTTGACACCAAATTTGTATCTCTTCACGGTTTCGAGCTACAAATCACTGAAAAACGTGTCTTAACAAAAATCTTGAAAAATTAAAGGGTCGTACCGCCCCACCGTCACAAGATATCGAAAAATGGATCTCGGATTCGTGATCAGGCACCAAAATTACCCATCAGAGCAAACTTTCACAACTTGAGGCAGAATATAATTTAATGCTGGTTGCGCACATATTTGCGCATGTATGACAAAAGGTCGAAAGATATTAGGTCGATTGGACAAAAGGTCGAATGGACAAAACGTCGAAGGACAAAAGGTCGATTTTTTTTCAGGGCCGCGGAGTCGGGTCATACTTGAAGCGACTCCGACTCCGACTCCGACTCCGGCTTTCTGAGTTTAGCCGACTCCGACTCCGACTCCGGCTCCGGCTTTCAGCTCCAACCGACTCCGACTCCGACTCCAACTCCGGCCTACCAACTCTAGCCGACTCCAACTCCGACTCCGACTCCAGCTTTCAACAAATTGTTGGCTCCGACTCCGACTCCACATATTTTATTTTTTTCAAAAAATAGTAAACTATTATTTAAAAAAAAAATTAATAACTCTCTAAGTGTCAAGTTTTTCTCAAGGAAAATAAGTTCGAATCACACAGCGGAAAAAAAGTTTCTAGGTTACCAGTTTTATACATTATTGAAACAGAAATAAAAAAAAATCCAGTTTTGAAGGCATTTTTAGAAGAACAATTTTGTAGGTGAATATGGATTTATTTACATAACCTCAAATTTACATTTAATTTATTAGAAACTAATAAATTTAAATATTTAATTGTTATTTTTTTTAAATTAATCATTAAAAGAAACCTAGCCTTAATGATCGATTAACATATAAATTCAATTTGCTCACTTTTAGGCTGACATTTATAAGAAGCACAGTGACTCCCTAAGTCACTTTGGATTTTCAAATTTAATTTTAAACGAATCAATTTTTTAAAGCCCTATTGATTTTTATTTAAAACGTACACGTACATCACGCCATGGCTGAAGGAGATTATTATTGCAAATTAATGTACCTGAAGAATTTCTTCGTGGAAAGGACGCTGAAGGGGTCCTTTTCAAATAACCGCGACGTGAACAATATTTTACCCAAGGATTTTTTATTTATTTTAATTTTAAAATTTTCGATATATTTTAAAGGAGGCGCGCGATACTTCTTGAATCTTCACCTAAAACGAAGCTTTATGAATGATCGAGCGCCTCCGGTATAATATTTTCTAGGTCACAGATATTTCAAAAGGACCCCTTAAGCTAACTTTCAAGAAGATTTTATTAGGTACATTGATTTGCAATGATAATCACCTTACGTCAAATTTGCGAGGGACATATACATTATGAAAAAAATCTTACTTGTAGAATAATATTTGGAAAATAAATTAAAGTCCTATCATTTTCACTAAACATTTTCAGATTCGTTCAACGACAATTTGCAGAGAAAAAGTAAACATATCTTTAACATATTCAATGATTATTTAAAAAATTAGTTGCAATTTTTTTGACATTTTTTGTCAGTTTCAAATATTTTAAACGTGACACTTTGATTTTTTTGTACTTAGTTATAAACAAAATGCGCATGTTGAGGTCCCAGTAGTAGATTGTTGTAATCGTTGATTATTTGATGGAAGAGTTATACTCTCAGTGAGTTTTTTTTTATTATTTTTAACCTTTCTATGTACCTCGTAATTTTTTTCCTGAAAAATGATATACTTAAAACCTAGACATTCACTATCGGGGTAAAGTACTTTTCAGAATGAACTGGATTAAATTTGGTGAAATTTGAATTGAAAAGGTACATATATATATATATAGGCAAAAGGATGCAGTCAAGAATCAATTGAATATTTCTGAATACAAAACCAATATTGTCTATTATTTTTTAAGCTATGATACTACATACTTGGGTTAGAGAAGACTAAAAGGTTATCATTTAGTGATCATAGTGAAATAAAACAATTAAAGCATTCCAATCACAATAAAAATGCTTCAAAAACAAAATGGCATCTGATAAATCTCTTTCAAAAAATGAAAAAAGTGGCAACGCTGTGCATGCGACAGCAAAAAATATACAATGCTCTCCTGCATTGTAACAAATTATGAACAATAATAAAAAAAATATTTATTGTTGAATTTTAGGTAACTCCGACTCCGACTCCGGGTTATCTAAAATTGTCGGCTCCGACTCCGACTCCGACTCCAGCTCATAAAATTTAGCCGACTCCGACTCCAGCTGTTCGAGTTTTGACGACTCCGACTCCGGGTCCCCAAAAATACCCGACTCCACCAACTCCGGCTCCGACTCCGACTCCACAGCCCTGATTTTTTATATTCTTTTTGTAAAACTATTGATGTGAGCCTAAAATTAAAAATATTTTAGAAGCTGAACTTTTTTTTGAAAGAATTGCTTATTTTTGAAAGAATGGAAAAACTCGCAAAAATATTTTGACAAACAAGAATAAGTTGTTTAATAAATAAAATTTAAACTTAAAAAATATTTCAGAAGTCGTTTTTGAAAGAAAGGAAAACTCACAAAAACATAATGACAATCAAGAATAGCTTGTTTTCGGAATCAAAATAGTAGTTTATGCAACAAGGTGCAAAAAGAGGATTTTTTCAGCACTAGTCATACATTTATCCATCGAGGTTCACCGAGTTGGATAAATAAGACGAGTGATGAAAAAATCAAGTTTTGCAACGAGTTCCATACAACGTTTTTTGCAATTCGCATTCGCATTCGCATTCGCATGGAGATGGTGATCTTAGCGGGTTGCAGACTGGATTTCGTCATGTTATGTGATAATTGTCCAGCTCCGGCTGCTTAGAAATTGATTAGAGGGAATTAAAACCAATTCTACCAGAACATGACAGGTAGCACCATGAAAGCCATCCATTGCCGGCCGCTCCCATCTCCACCATTCACCGGGGCAGGAATAAGGATTAGGAGCACGGGAAGTGTTGATGCTAAACTTACTTAGAAAAAGGTAGCGAAACCGCAGGCTCTTTTTCCCAACCCTATTGTGGAACTTGATCAAACTGACCGTTTGACCAAATTTGATCGAATTTAAACAACAAGGTTGCGTAAGTGTCGCGGGGAGTTGGTAGTTGTGATGGGTAAAGGTCTGGGAGTCGCCCTAAGCAAGCGATACGACCATTGGCATAAATGAAGTTTACTGTTAGGTTATTATTCTCAAGGCAAGCAATCGGATGCTGCTGTTGAGACAATTCCCGTTTAGTCAAATTGGTGAAATTAGTATTTTTATCAGATTGAATTTTATTCTCAAGGCAAGCAATAAGATGTTGCTGTTGAGACCGTTGTCATTTAGTTGGTGAATGTTTAACACTTTATCCCGACGCGAATATTTGTTTAAGATCCAATATTAGACAGCCGGCTGTGGAAATAAGGGATCCTTTGAATAAATTCAAATGTTGACGAAGACATACAGACTATGGCTAAACCATTTTTGAATAAAAATGCAATTTATGAATAAATAAAAATATAAATTGGCAGTACAAGTTACGCAAAATACGCGGAGCATTCCGAAATGATTCTAATGAATCTACTTGCACCGTGGCCGAAAAAGGCAACAAACAGACCGAAAAAGCATCGCAAATCGAACTAACTTAGCCGTTTTTTGCAATACCGAAAAACACCCTTTGAACATAATTATAGGACAAAAGTCCATATATTGAGTCAATGAAGCGTTTAAATCATTTTTTTTTAAGTATAACTTTTCTTAACAAGTGCTGAAAAGTTCAACTTCCATTTCAGTGCTAAAAAGTAGAACTTTTTAGCATTTGTTTTGAAAAGGGTTACTATTCGATTCTGTGATTTTTGGTACAGAAAAGTAGGCTGTTTCGTCGTTCAAGAATGACAGGAAAATCAAGTAGTTTCACTACAGAATTGCAAAAAAAAATAAAATTGAGAGGTCGCCTTTTTTATAAAAGCTGCTCATGTTTGAAAGATTGAGATAACTACGTAATATTGATACAAAAACTATTATTTAAAGCAATGAAAAACTTCCAAAAAATTGTTTGGAAGTGTTTCTGTTTAATTGAAAAAAAAAAAAGATCATTACTATAAGGATGGACTAACTATCAGAAAAAAATCAGATTTGTTTGCAAAAAATATTTTTATCAAGAATATTTGAGAAGTTTATATTTATTATTATTTGTTTCTTTTTTTCACATTCGACCTTTTATCTTTTCGACGTTTTGTCCACTTTCGACTTTTTGTCTTTCGAACCTTTAGCATTCGACCTTTTGTCCTTTGGACCTTATGTCTGTCGACCTTTTGTCGCACATTCCATACTTGCATCAGTTCATGCTTTTAGGCTTCAATATAGTAGTTAGTGCAAGAAATTGCAAGAAAATGCTGAAAATATCAAGTTTTGTAACGAGTTAAATATATTTTGCATTTTTGCAAAACATCGTTTGAATGGTCTTTTTTCAAAAACGATGTTTAAAACTTCAAAAAAGTTTAACTTTTCAATTCCCAAATAGATGCTGAAATAGTAGTTTATGCAACAAGTTTCAAGAAGAAGATTTTTTCAACACGAGTCGTTTTCGAGAATAATGGTCTTGTGTTCATCGAAATCTTAAATTTTAAAAAGTTTAGTTTACTTCGAAAATATTTCAACTGAACTTTGTTTAACATTTAGCCAGTCTCTAACTACTCCAGTGCACCGCGCCATAACTGCAAGTTATAAATTAAAAGCACTTGAAAACTTTACCCACCTTCACTCTACAACAAACTGTTACCCACAGTTTCGAAATTATGACTGCAAAGTTCCACCGTGTGGCGAGTGTGTTGATGGATGCGACGTCAAATTGCATCCCAGCCACCTCCACCCAAAAAACCCGTAAAATTTGACGACCAGCTGCCATTCCTCGCGGGGTCTTCCCCTAGATTCCGTCACGTCCCCCTCAAGAATGCCAAACGGGCTGCGAAAGTGGTGGTGATTTTCCGCACACTCTCAGCGAAGCCATTTAATTAAAAGCAAACACTCATAAATCAAACAGCGGATCCTCCCGGCCAAAGTTGAAGTCAACGCTGCGTCGTGTCCGGAACACCGGAACATTTCGGGTAGCGAACCGCGGGAAAACTGGGCCGTGGAGGTGCTAGTCAACATCGTGTTGGTGAGGGTGTGTGGTGTATGTGTGTGAGTTGGCAAACACCATTTTAAGCAAATGGCATCGTGTTCTACACGTTCATCAATTAGTGTGCTTTTCAAAAGCATTTCCCACGTGTGTGCTAAAATGTGTGTGCCTTCCGGCAGGCGCGCACACACGTGGTCAGTAGTGGTGTCAGAGGTGCAAACTTTGGTTGTTTGAAAATGTGGTGCTGCTCCTGCACTGACAATGGGGCAATTAAGTTTGAGTATTCTGTTTCATATTTGCAGATTCCGTTTTCATTATTTATAAAGTTAGTATTCAATTTATCTCCTGCCTCGGTGGAGTCGCTGGTAGGCAGTTGGACTCACAATCCAAAGGTCGTCAGTTCGAATCCCGGGGTGGATGGAAGCTTAGGTGTAAAAAGAGGTTTGAAATTGCTTCAACAATCAAGCCTTCGGACACCTAGTTTCGAGTAGGAATCTCGCAATCGAGAACGCCAAGGCAATGCTGTAGAGCTAATAATTTAGATTTAGATTTTTTAGATTCAATTTATCTAAACAAAAAGACAATCCTTTTAAGAAAGTTCAAAATTAAAGCAAATTAAACACCAGCTCAAAACTGGCTTTTTAATTGTTAATTTTTTTCGAATTTTTTATTTTTAACTTTGTGTTTTTTTTAAGGTGGACATATTAAAGATAGCTTTTTTTATTCTTCGAAAATACTTCATCTGGCAAGGCTTGTCTCAAGATTCATATTTTTAAAACATGTACAGGGTAAGCCACAAAATATTCACAATTTTGCTTTAAAAAAAAGGAAGAGGAGGAAAGAAGCATCAGTTTACAGAACGATGCAAAATGAAGACTCGATTGAAATTTGTTTTTTCTTGCTAACCAGCTATGGGAGAGAATCATGGCAACGTCCAGCAAACAAAAACAAACAAAAGTCAAACACCCTTCAAAGCTTCGTTTCTCAAAGAAAAATGTCTATGCAAGCCATGAGAAAGTGAAATTATTGACAACCGGCATAGATGTTTAAAGCAAATAGAATCCAACGGACCGTCGAGGAAGAGATTCTTCAAGCAAGAGAAAATATCGAGGAATAAAGACAATCGAAGTATGCAGTTTGAAGGGACTGAAGAATTTATCGGTACATGGAGCAATATTGATATCGAGAAGATCGACTCCAAAACTTTATTAGGTAGAATCACGAAATTGTAAATTGATTATTTACTAATAAAAACTAATTGAATTGAATTGAATAATAAAATGTCTTAAATATAAATAGAACGCAAATAAATTTCAGGTTTAGTTGTTAAAAGTAACAATTTTGCGTATAATTTTGTGGGAAGAGATTTGTTTTTTTAAAAATAGCAATTACATTGCATTTTGTTTGAATCTTCATGTATGGATACAAAAAAATCATTGTGAAATTTGAAATTTTATGTTCAGGACATGAGTTAGAGTTGAAATTATATTTGAAGACTAAATTCATCTGTAGTGGAAAGATATACTTTAAATAGAAAATTATTGAAAACATTTAAATACATAATTCATCAGCAACAGACAAAAAAATAATTAATGGTTAAAATTATATCTTTGAATATTACCTCTTTCACGATGTAATTTCACCTCAATTTGTAGAGAAACGTGCAATCAAACTTAAAAAGATGTAAATTTGCAAACTTTTTGAAGGCAATACCGCACAAAAGATCAAATTCCCAGATGAAATATTACCATGACTTTTATTACTGGGAACATTTTTTAAATTAGAGTTAACTATCTATTTAAACTGTTCATAATCTGTTCAAAACTACTTCTTAAGATTAATCGGTAGCACGTTAGAGTTTACACATACTGTTCGGTGACTTTCAGGCGAAACTTTTCAAATTTGGCTCATTTAGTGAGCTCAGAAAGACTCTTGTAATGAATTGGAAATCGAGAGGAACCAACAGTACAAAAGGAATGGTAACAGAGCGATTGTCTAATAATTAGACATGTTTTATGACATAAGTTACTTATCAGATGTGATGTCAAAATGATCTGGAAATAAAACTTTAAGTGATGTTTCACAAGGGAATGATGGAACGAGAGAAATCACAAATCCGCATAAATAATTTCAAGATTGTTCAGGTGTAAACCGAAAACGCAATCAAAAATTGAAGAGGAAGAATAAGGCTCTAAACTGCTTATTTAATTGTCGATGTACAGGACGCCGCACTATCTAATCTAATGAAATGCCTTCGCACATATTAGGATTCTAATGATATAATTTTTGAGCATTTTCAATACACGGAAAAAAGTCATTTCTCGAAATCGTGAAATGTGTTCATGAATTTGAGAACCACGATTCCAGATTCCTTAATTCCTGATTAGCTATTCAAAGAGTGTATTTGTATGTTTCATCTACAAACTTCAAAGCTCAACTCTCTAAACCCTAACCGATTCGGATGGAGGCATAGGTAGTTTTTTTTTTACAAATTTTGTCTAAGAAATAAAAAAATGTGTTTCCTGAGAACATTTTTTCTTGTTACTCTAATGAACACATATTGAAAAACAATTCTCACTTTACCGTTCGTTTCAGTTTTCTTGCAAAAAAAAAAAGTCGGCGCAACTTCATAACACGCGTCGAAATGTTCAAACCCGTTTTTTTTTTTTTTTTTTTTTTTTTTTTTTTAAATTAATATTTATTCAAATTTCTTTTCCATGTACATTCATTCAGTTAAAATATTATTGAGTGTCCAATCACAAACGATGACTTTTCACCTCAATTTTAAATACTAGCAACTTTCATTTATTCATGAAATATTGTAGCTTTCGCTATTCAGTGATTTCAAATGTAGGAGGTCCTACATGTACAAAAGGGAAAAGGGATACCTTAAAACTAACTTATAAACTATATAAAGAGCGGATCAATGCAGCTGAAGACTGCAATGATTTTTGTCGAAATGCATCAATTATCTTATTGGACATAACATCCAAAGTGTCAACTTCGGCTAATTGATGAAGTTCACTGGTGCTGAACCAGGGAGGAAGTTTCAGAATCATTTTCAGAATTTTGTTCTGAATCCTCTGAAGTTTTTTCTTCCTGGTTAAGCAACAGCTTGTCCAGATCGGCACAGCATAAAGCATGGCAGGTCTGAAAATTTGTTTATAAATTAACAGTTTATTCTTGAGACAAAGTCTAGAATTCCTGTTTATAAGTGGATACAAACATTTAATATATTTGTTACATTTAACCTGGATACTTTCAATGTGATCCTTGTAAGTAAGGTTTTTGTCAAAACCAAGTCCAAGATATTTCACTTGATCCTCCCACTTTAAATTTACCTCATTCATCTTTATAATGTGATGACTTTTTGGTTTAAGAAAATCAGCCCTTGGTTTGTGAGGGAAAATAATAAGTTGAGTTTTTGCAGCATTTGGAGTAATTTTCCATTCTTTCAAATAAGAATTGAAAATATCCAAGCTTTTTTGTAATCTTCTTGTGATGACACGAAGGCTTCTGCCTTTGGCGGAGATGCTTGTGTCATCAGCAAAAAGTGATTTTTGACATCCTGGGGGCAAATCAGGTAAGTCAGAAGTAAAAATATTGTATAAAATTGGACCCAAAATGCTTCCTTGAGGGACGCCAGCACGTACAGGTAGTTGATCAGATTTGCTGTTCTGATAACATACCTGCAGAGTACGATCCGTCAAATAATTTTGAATAATTTTCACGATATAAATCGGAAAATTAAACCTTTTCAATTTCGCAATCAAACCTTTATGCCAAACACTGTCAAATGCTTTTTCTATGTCTAGAAGAGCAGCGCCAGTAGAATAGCCCTCAGATTTGTTGCTTCGAATTAAATTTGAAACTCTCAACAACTGATGAGTAGTTGAATGCCCAAGGCGAAATCCAAACTGCTCATCAGCGAAAATTGAATTTTCATTAATGTGCGTCATCATTCTATTAAGAATTATTCTTTCGAATAATTTACTAATAGATGAAAGCAAACTAATGGGCCGATAGCTTGAGGCTTCAGCAGGATTTTTATCCGGTTTCAAAATCGGAATTACTTTGGCATTTTTCCAACTACTGGGAAAATATGCCAAATCAAAACATTTGTTGAAAATTTTGACCAAGCAACTTAAAGTTGCTTCTGGTAATTTTTTAATTAAAATGTAAAAAATGCCATCCTCACCAGGGGCTTTCATATTTTTAAATTTTTTGATAATAGATTTTATTTCATTCAGATCCGTATTAAAAACTTCATCTGATGAAAATTCTTGTTCAACAATATTCTGAAATTCTATTGAAATTTGATTTTCAATAGGACTCAAAACATTCAAGTTGAAATTATGAGCACTCTCAAACTGCTGAGCAAGTTTTTGAGCTTTTTCCCCATTAGTTAATAGAATATTATCACCATCTTTTAAAGAAGGGATGGGTTTTTGAGGTTTCTTAAGAACCTTTGAAAGTTTCCAAAAAGGTTTGGAATAAGGTTTAATTTGTTCGACATCTCTTGCGAACTTTTCATTTCGCAGGAGAGTGAATCTGTGGTCAATAACCTTTTGCAAATCTTTTTGAATTCGCTTCAGTGCAGGATCACGAGAACGTTGATACTGTCTTCGGCGAACATTTTTCAGACGAATCAGAAGCTGAAGATCGTCATCAATAATGGGAGAATCAAATTTGACTTGGACTTTAGGAATAGCAATATTCCTAGCATCCAAAATTGCATTAGTTAAAGATTCCAAGGCTGAATCAATATCAGCTTTGGTTTCTAAAACAAAATCATGATTTAAATTATTCTCAATATGATGCTGATACCTGTCCCAATTAGCTTTGTGGTAATTAAACACAGAACTATTGGGTCTGGTAACTGCTTCATGAGAAAGTGAAAAAGTTACTGGAAGGTGATCAGAATCAAAATCAGCATGAGTCACTAAAGGACCACAATACTGACTTTGATTTGTCAAAACCAAATCAATTGTTGATGGATTTCTAACAGAAGAAAAGCAAGTTGGCCCATTCGGGTATAAAACCGAATAAAGACCAGAAGTGCAATCTCTGAATAGAATTTTACCGTTGGAATTTACTTTTGAATTATTCCAAGATTGGTGTTTGGCATTAAAATCACCGATGATCAAAAATCGAGATCTATGCCGAGTAAGTTTATTCAAATCCCCTTTGAAATAATTTTTATTTTCCCCAGTGCATTGGAATGGCAAATATGCAGCTGCAATCATAATTTTCCCAAAAGAAGTTTCAAGTTCAATGCCCAAACTTTCAATAACTTTTAACTTAAAGTCACGTAACGCGCTATAAGTCATACTACGGTGGATAACTATTGCAACTCCACCGCCATTTCGATTCATTCGGTTATTGGTTATAACTTTATAATCTGGATCACTTTTCAAATAAGTGCCAGTTTTTAAAAATGTTTCGGTTATAACAGCAACATGCACGTTATGAACTCGTAAAAAGTTGAAAAATTCATTTTCTTTCGCTTTTAAAGAGCGAGCATTAAAATTCATAATATTGATGGAATTACTTAGATCCATGATTAAACTTCAGGGTAAGAACAACATCATTCGCAAATTTTAATCCAATCTGGATTGCTTCCATCATGGATGTAGCATTACTCATTGTTTGAATCAAACCAAACAGTGAGTTTTGCAAAAAAGTCATTTTTTCAAACGTAACATCGCCGAGATCAGAAGATCCCAAAGCGTTGCCAGCAGAATAGTTTTCAAATGAAATTTGAGGTACCTGCCCAATTTCAGAAAGATTGGTAGAGGATTTAAAATTCGTGGATGAACCCGAAACGACGTTAGCATAAGAAATGCCATTGTTGTTACCTAACTTTTCCACGGTAGGGGTATTTCTAGCATTGTTCGAGTGAGACAGCACGAACGTTTGATTTAAAGATGCAGGTACAACCTGACTTTGAGAAAATTTCGGTTTGGATTTCGGCTGATGCTTAGCACGAGAATCCAAAACCTTTTTTCTGATGGGGCAATCCCAGAAATTTGATTTGTGATTTCCACCACAATTTGCACATTTAAATTGGGTGACTTCTTTCACGGGACAATTGTCCTTATCGTGAGAAGAATCCCCGCAAACCATGCATTTTGGAACCATGGCGCAATGATCAGTACCGTGACCGAATGCCTGGCAACGCCGGCACTGGGTCAGATTCTGGCCATTACCGCCATGTTTCTTAAAATGCTCCCACTTTACCCGTACATGGAACAAAAACTGTACTTTGTCCAAAAGTTTCAAATTGTTGATTTCATTTCTGTTGAAATGAATCAGATAAAATTGTGAAGTCAAACCAAAGCGAGAAATATTCCCGTTTGATTTTTTCTTCATTGGTATTACTTGGGATGGGGCAAAGCCAAGCAACACCTTAAGTTCGTTTTTGATCTCATCCACCGACAAGTCGTTGGAGAGACCTTTCAAGACCGCCTTGAATGGCCGAGCATTCTTGGTCTCATACGTGTAGAAATTGTGTTTGTGGTTTTTCAAATAACCAACAAAAGTTTGGTGATCTTGTAAAGATTCCGTCAACAAGCGACATTCTCCTCTTCGACCAAGCTGGAACGAAACCTTCAAATTGCAAGTTTCCTTGCAATTCTTCAGTTGCGTTCGAAAGCTGGCCAAATCGGAAACGGAAGTCACTACAATTGGCGGAGCCTTTACTCGTTTCTCGACGGCAGAAGGCTCAGTACGAGGAGAAGGTTCCTTGTCATCAGTTTCGGATAAAACACCGAAACTGTTTGTCAATGGAATTGGAGGATTGACCTCACATTCAGAATCAGAATCAGACCTCAGAAGAGGCTGTTTTCTTTTTCTGTTTCCGTTAGCCGGTTTAGCGTTCAAACGCTTCACCGACGTAACGACCAAATCTTCAGAAGATTTGCGTTTACCTTTGTTTTGACGCATTTTGCAAGCAAAGTTCTCTTAAAAAGATGGCTTCGTTTGTAAAATACAACAAAATTTCAGGTGGGGTTAGTCTTGAAAAGACTGTTTAGAATTTT
Organism: Culex pipiens pallens; assembly: GCF_016801865.2. Lineage (NCBI taxonomy): Eukaryota > Metazoa > Arthropoda > Insecta > Diptera > Culicidae > Culex > Culex pipiens. The sequence continues at coordinate 31,310,337 of NC_068939.1, forward strand.
GGAAAATAACTCAGGTAGTCTTTAAAAAGACTGTGAATTTTGTTTTGAAATAACTCTGAGCTTAGGTAGTAAAAATACCGCAGCTCTAGTGTCCGTTCACCACGAAGGTTCGCAAGACACTGATGTTCAAACCCGTTGGTAATCAAATTTAATGGTCAACCGGAAAACCCGTGTTTTCCCCCTGAACCAGCAGATTGTGAGGCACTGCTAACACGTTGGTCGGCCATATTCGGCTGTATCGGTAAACTGGATACCTTTCCCGGTAATGGTGAAAATTTAATTTCGAAATCGACAACATATTCATGAAGTTTGCCTCCGCCTCGGCTTCCATATCGAATGTTGGCACTAATGACGCTGCCCATGTGTGGTGGATGTGTGCGTGCACGGAGAGAAAAATGTTGTCAAGAATTTTGGTTTTGCATCATGATTTCAAGAAATGCAGCAATTATTTTTCCGTGCCGACTTTTTGTTATGGCTCTGTGAATATGTTCAATAACTGTTAGATAACACTTTTGATCGGTGGCAGCTGGTCGAACATGGGCCAAACTGGTAAATTTCCACAATTATGAGTTTTGAAATTGTTTACGAAAACAAATTGATGGGCACTCGGTGAATGTGGCAGTTGGTTTTGCAAGTATCACACAAAATGAGAATTCATATTTGGTCAAGAAAGCTCATATTTGGTCAAGAATGTCTCGAATGACCCCGTTTCTTCTGCTGGGTTTCCTTCGTTAGCAGAATTTAGGGCAGTAATGCTTGGGAACATTCCCACACGCAATCTTCATTAGAGAGGGTCAATGAGATGACAGCGATTTTCTTCAACGGACTGTTCCTTGCGTGGAATGAAGTGTCCTGTTTACATTATTTGTGGAAGTCTTTTTAATTTTTTGAATTTTTAAATCAAGTTAAGGTAATTTATATATAAATTGACGAAACTTTATAAAAATACATCTAATTGAAATTCCTAACTTTTATTGATTGTTTGTTTAAAAGAAATCGAACGGAATAAATCGAAAATTTGCAGGCACCAAAAATATATGTTTCTCCTGAAGCACTGTGACTTCATCAGGAATAAATACAAAAACTCACAGCCAAAAACATTTTCCAACTTCGAGAAAACAAAACTTAGACGTTTGTCCAGCAACGAAAAAGAACAACAGAACAGAAATACCACCCTGGGAGTTAAACTTTAGGGAAAATTTGGGCGAAAATCCGAGGCAACAAAAATGAAAAAAAGAATCACTATCAGAAAATATAATGGGCTGAGCCCGGAGGAAATTTGATACACCTTGGCGCTTCACACACACAAAATCACACACATGTGTGTGGGAAAATGTTCCATTTTTTTGCTTCTTCGGGTGTTTCGGGCCGTATCCTCTTCCAAGCTCCAAAAGTATGTTAACGTTGTCATGCTAGATAACTTTCCTTTTTGTTTTGGGGATACCGAGGGAGCAGGACTTTGCGTGAAAATCTGGATCGTCGTGAGGGAATTGGGGCAGAGCCCTCTCAGGCTTGGCCAGGCTTGGCGTGGAAAATTCGATTAGGGCTAAAGTGGGATTAGAATGGATCGGCTGTGATGAGCTGAACCGTTGTGGGAGGTAAATGGTGGTCATTTGAAGATATGAGAGAATCTTTGATTACAAAAAAGTATTTAAAGTTTACTTAACTTCGCAATCAAACTCAACTTAAGAGCTTTAAAAAACACACAGTTGCACTTGTTTTTCTACAACCTTCGGACGAGATTATAATATTATTAACATTTAATGGCAGAAGAACTGCCAACTAAGGTCAGTAGCTTGGTCAGCGTTGAATGACGATGATGTTTGGTTAGAGTGTAGTTTTTTAGAGCAATTTGTGACTTCGACGAACGATTTTTTTTGTATTTTTATAATTTGAATTAAACCGGTAAACCACAAAAATTTGCGTTAAATAAACTTTGACTCTTATCAATCCTCTAAAGTAAATATTTTGTTTTCACAGAAAAAGCTTTTATGTTTTGCGTTGATTTAACAAAACACTGTTTTCCATAGTTGAGCATGAGCATGAGCATGAGCATGAGCATGGTTGACTGCCAATGAGCTGCTACTCCGTTATTGACGGATCAGCTGAAGTTACACAATGAACCAACAGATGAGTAGTGGGAGCTAATCATCCTCACTGTATAACCCCTGAAGATCTCTGCTTTAAGTCAATACCGGCGCCCCCCCAAGGAGATGCAGTTCAACAAAGGTAGGAATGTTAGTCCGATAGTTGAAGTTGCAGACTCATCAGACACAGAGTTTGTCGCTCTATACCTGTTGACACCGCATGAGACCGCAAAACACTGTTTTCCATAGTTGTACAAAAAGTATTTTTGATTAAAATATGCATTATTTGGGAGATCATTCAACTTCTATTTCCATTAAAATTTCCTTCACATTTTTTTGCATTTTTTTTTTAATTTTTGAAACATTGTCCATCATTATGTTCAAATAAGCCATTTTGCATCATTGTTTTCTCCATACAAATGTGGGGCTTGTTCTTACAAAAGTGCTATGAAAATATTTGAAAATCCGTGGGATTCTGTGATCGAAAAATACAGGTATTTTCAAAATAAAAAGGATCTACAAAAAACCTTAGTTAAATTTTCTAAAAAATTTGAAAAAAATATTTTCGGAGTTTCAAAATCAAGACTAGCATTTCAAAAGTTTCAAATCATAAGATTAAAACCCTTTTCAAATGTTTGTTAAATTTAGAAATCCTCAAAATATTATTTACAAAAAAACAAACAGTTTATTTCAGAGGTTACACTATTTTTATAAATTTAAAAAAGTGAGCTTTTCGAAAAATTTGTTACTGTTAAAATTGTTTAAACCGAAATTTCAGAAAAGTGCTTATAATTGCAAACTCAACTTTTCATTCGAAATTGATTTTATGAAAATCTTGGAGTGTTTTTCCAAATTTAAAATTACTTGATCGAAACTATAACGTCCGGAATATTAGAAATGATTGTAACTCTTTTAAAGCTTTTTTCTTGGTTTTTGGAAATGCGAACAAAAAAACGATATATTAGGCCTATAAAAAAAATCTCCAGATTTTAAAAACATTAAATAAACATAATTTTTCAATAAATTAAATTGGGCGTCACTCCGCGTACATTAATTTATAAGGATTTTTTGTGCTGAAAGGGAATTTTGTTTCTAATTATCTCTGTCGAAGTGAATTTCTTTGAAAATTCAATAAATTGTTCGGAACTGCCGAGGATCAGGAACACGAAAAGCAAGTGAAAGGGCTTAACCAAGCTGGAGGAGGCCGTTACCTAAGCGGAACTGATCGCCATCAAATCAATAGGAGGATATGGCGGATTCCTTTTTAAAAGACTGTGGTAGAGTCTACTCAATCATCCTGGATGTGCAATTTGAACCAGCGTAACATCCAGAAATATTTGTTGGGAGTTGACATATTCGGTGCTAAAGGAACGCTTCCACTTCATCCGACCGGCCTGTGTCCTGTCAAGATCCTGGGGTCAGACTATCGGGACACCACCTGGTTGTACTTTTGAAGATACGGTGTTTCTTGGTGAGAGCTTTCCATTATTATTTGATTATATTCCCCTATATTATAATATTATAAATTTAATAAACCCTCCTCCCCTTTTCCCACTTTTCCATTCCCCAATCCCGATTTTCCAACCCCAATTTTCCCATTTCCCCTTCCCCCATAAAAATATAATAATTTGCCAATTTACACTTACACACCACACCTAACTGAATCGGAGCTCTTTGGTACGGTATGTCCACGCATCCTTCCTCCCCTGATTATTCTGTGAAATGTGATCCGTTCACAGAATCTGTCTCTGCGGTTAATGCAACGCAGTAGGCCTGGCCGCTTTAATTTTTGCTATACATTTTCGGGGTAACTCGATTGACAAGAAAGGACTTGGGGCGTAATCTAACCGCAAATTCTTCCAGGATGCTTTCTTCGGACTGACTGCGCTTGTGTTCGATTAGATTAGATTAGATTAGATTGATCGAAACTATAACGTCCAACATGCACAATAGCTCAAAAAATTGGCACTTTTGGTAACAAAAATGATAAAATTAAAGTGGCTAAAGTTTGTCAAAACCAAGTTTTTGTGATGAAAACTGTAGTAAATAATTTGGGACTTTTTACCTTGCATCCATTATTTTCTGAAACATCCTGATCAGACTTAAAACTTTGTCGAAGACACTAAATCTATCAGAAATAAAAAAAAAACTATTTTCTAATATTTTCATTGCATATTTGCATGGACAGGCCCCACATTTGTATAAAAAAACATAAAAAAAACATTAGCGAAAAAAAAAACGAGAATTGCTCATGGTCCAAAAGTACTTACAATTATCAACCTATTAGTAGCAAGTTAAGAGGAAATTTTCTTATCATAACAAAACAAAAGAAAATATGGAAAATGGTGATAAAAAAAGTTGAATTTTGGAATGTTGATAATTTGTTAGGTTGAATATTACCTCTTTTTTTGAGTAATATTACCTAAAAAATGTGTAAAAATGTGAACCTGATGAATATTCACCAGAAACTGATGAAAATTCATCATTTTGTGAAGTTATATCACTCATTTTTTTGACACAAAATCTGTCACCATTTCCTGATGAATATTACCATCATTTTTTTTGTGTATTTATAAAGCAGTTCTCTACGGAATCGGTCTTTTTTCTTTAATTCCTCAAAGAAGCCATTTTGCATCATAAGTTCGTTCATATAATTTTCCATACAAATTAGGCAGCTGTCCATACAAAAATGATATGCGAAAATTAAAAAAAATATATCTTTTGAAGGAATTTTTTGATCGATTTGTTTGGCAAAGTTGTAGGTATGGATAAGGACTAAAAAAGATACACGATTAAAAAATTTTTGGTGATTTTTTATTTCACTTTTTGTCACTAAAACTTAATTTACAAAAAAAAAACTATTTTTAATTTTTTTATTTTCTGATATGTTTTTGAGGACAACTTTTCAGAAATTTCCAGAATGGGCAGAAAATATTTGACCGAGTTATGATTTTTTGAATCAATACAGATTATTTCAAAAATTCGAAATATTGATCGCAAAAGTTTGTCAACAACATTTTTCGATATAAAATCGAATTTGCAATCAAAAAGTACTTTAGTGAAATTTTGATTAAGTGCTCCGTTTTCAAGTTATAGCCATTTTTAAGTAACTTTTTTGAAAATAGTCGCAGTTATTCATTTTTTAAAATTAGTGCCCATGTTTTCCCACCTTTGAAAAAAAATTTTTTGAAAAGCTGAGAAAATTCTCTATATTTTGCTTTTTTGAAATTTGTTGACACGACCCTTAGTTGCTGAGATATTGCCATGCAAGTGTTCAAAAACAGGAAAATTGATATTTTCTAAGTCTAACCCGAACAACCCACCATTTTCTAATGTCGATATTTCTAGATTAAATTTTCAAAACAACCTATCCCTCATGGGTTTCCTATGCAGATAGGACCTTTTGAAAATTTAATCTAGATTTCAGCAACTAATGGTCCGATTTACAATGTTAAAATATGAAAACATCGTGAAATTTTCTGATCTTTTCGAAAAAATTTTTTTTCAAAAAAGTTAAATCAAGACTAACATTTCAAAAGGGAGTAATATTGAATGTTTGGCCCTTTTGAAATGTTAGTCTTGATCTAAAAATTTTGAAAATATTGTTTTCGAAAAGATCGGAAAATTTCACGAGACTCCGAAAATTACTCAACGCAGTTTATACTTTTGTAATATTTTTACATTGTATAATTACTTAAAAAGTTCAATGCAATTATTCGAAAACACACCATTTCGTTCCATCTACGGTATTCTTGAGCACTTTTTGTAGTCTTTGAAATCACTTTTCCTCGGCAATTCCCTAGTTTCCATTGCTCTTGTCATGCAATTCCCAGTAACAGTTACTGCAGTTGTTGTTGGCCTCTGGCAAGGGATAAACCTTTCCGGAACACACTCACACGGAGACAAGTACACTCAACCTCTCCAGTTCAGGATCCTAATTAAGTTAGTAGCGATAAAGTCGATTTGTCGTTTCGCCATTTCCTTCCCCCCCAGGGAAACGAGGCAAAACTTCTGGCTAGGAAATTGACGTTGGATTACGTTTTCCCCTCTGCCTTGTCAACCTCCTTGTTGATTGATGACCAATCGCTCTAACGCAGTGAAGTATTGAACCGCGCAATTCCTTAGCTGATTGACGATCCGAAACCCCGTAATTAGACGGAAAACTCAATTTTAAAGTGGCATGCCGTGTGTGAGCAGCTTTTGCAGTGCAAGACGGATTGCATGGCACAAATTCAATTTTCCACCAGCAAGCAAAAGTCATGCAATATTGATGTGCTTTGCCAAGTTGGTTCTAATGTGATATGCTCACGGTTCTTAAGGGGAGGGACGCCACTTACCGGAAGCTTTCGGTTCTGGAGCGAGGCGAGCATTCCTTCGAGAGGCCGGAGTTGGTGAACCTGCTGGAAAATCGAGAGAGAGAGGGGAAGAAATGTGTGTTTTCTGTTAGTCAACATGATGCGGGCGGAAAATGTTCTGACATGAAGTGTTTCTTTGTGTGGGTGTGTGTTTGAGGGGATGCAGTTGGATTTTTTTTGCTGCAATTTTCCCATACTCCTTAAGAGTCACTTGTTTGGTGTGCACTGGTGCGGTTCAGATATCAAAAAGTTGTAGCTTCTTTTGGGAATTTGGTGAAGCTCTGGGAAATGTGCTTTATATATTTTTATTTTTTTATATTTCTACATTTCGTCTGTCAGAGACCTGCCAACGGTTGCCGGAAAGTATTTCTGGGAAATCATCCTCAGAGCAGGACGAGAACGACTTCAATATGTGACGGTTTGTGCTCTGAATTGTGTAATTTTATATAGTTTCAATGTTGATTTTTTTTTTTCCTTCCGGTAGCCGGAGGAAGATTTTTTGCAAACGATTTAATATTTGGAAAGATAAAAAATAAGTTGATGGAAAACAAATATTACGAAAAACTCAAGAAGTTTGAATCAAAATTGTGAAAAGGAATGGCAATAGGGTAATTCTCTACCAACTCACACGAAATCGGGAAAAGTTGCCCCGACCCCTCTTCGATTTGCGTGAAACTTTGTTTTTAGAGGTAACTTTTGTCCCTGATCACTAATCCGAGGTCCGTTTTTTGATATCTCGTGACGGAGGGGCGGTACGACCCCTTCCATTTTTGAACATGCGAAAAAAGAGGTGTTTTTCAATAATTTGCAGCCTGAAACGGTGATGAGATAGAAATTTGGTGTCAAAGGGACTTTTATGTAAAATTAGACGCCCGATTTGATGGCGTACTCAAAATTCCGAAAAAAAGTTTTTTTCATTGAAAAAAACACTAAAAAAGTTTTAAAAACTCTGCCATTTTCCGTTACTTGACTGTAAAATTTTTTGGAACATGTCATTTTAAGAGAAATTTAATGTTCTTTTTGAATTCACATTGACCCAGAAGGGTCATTTTTTAATTTAGAACAAAATTTTTCATTTTAAAGTTTCGTGTTTTTTCTAACTTTGCAGGGTTATTTTTTAGAGTGTAACAATGTTTTACAAAGTTGTAGAGCAGACAATTACAAAAATTTTGATGTATAAACATAAGGGGTTTGCTTATAAACATCACGAGTTATCGCGATTTTACGAAAAAAAGTTTTGAAAAAGTTGGTCGTCGTTGACCATGGTTGACCCGCGACAGCCACGGACTACGAAACAAAGAGAAACGCAAAAAGTAACTTTTTCAAAACTTTTTTTCGTAAAATCGCGATAACTCGTGATGTTTATAAGCAAACCCCTTATGTTTACATATCAAAATTTTTGTAATTGTATGCTCTACAACTTTGTAGAACATTATTACACATTTAAAACTAACCCTGTAAAGTCAGAAAAAACACGAAATTTTAAAATGAAAAATTTTGTTCTAAATGAAAAAATGACCCTTCTGGGTCAAGGTTGATTCGAAAAGTACATTAAATTTCCCTTAAAATGACATGTTCCAAAAAAAAATACAGTTAAGTAACAGAAAATGACAGAGTTTTCAAAACTTTTTTGGTGTTTTTTTCAATGAAAAAAACATTTTTTCGGAATTCTGAGTACGCCATCAAATCGGGCGTCTAATTTTACATAAAAGTCCTTTTGACATCAAATTTCTATCTCATCACTGTTTAGGCTGCAAATTATTGAAAAACACCTCTATTTTCGCATGTTCAAAAATTGAAGGGGTCGTACCGCCCCTCCGTCACGAGATATCAAAAAACGGACCTCGGATTCGTGATCAGGGACAAAAGTTACCCCTTAGGACAAAGTTTCACGCAAATCGAAGAGGGGTCGGGGCAATGGCTGTGTGAGTTGGCGGAGAATTACCCAATAATAATAAAGAAAGAAATGAAGAGACGAAGAGAGAAGAGATGAAGAGATAAAGAGATGAAAAGATGAAGAGATGAAGAGATGAAAAGATGCAGAGATGCAGAGACGAAGAGATGAAGAGATGAAGAGATGAAGAGATGAAGAGATGAAGAGATGAAGAGATGAAGAGATGAAGAGATGAAGAGATGAAGAGATGAAGAGATGAAGAGATGAAGAGATGAAGAGATGAAGAGATGAAGAGATGAAGAGATGAAGAGATGAAGAGATGAAGAGATGAAGAGATGAAGAGATGAAGAGATGAAGAGATGAAGAGATGAAGAGATGAAGAGATGAAGATATGAAGAGATGAAGAGATGAAAAGATGAAGACATGAAGGGATTAAGAGATTAATTCATATAGTCTATAAATAATGCAATCAAAAATCTAATAACAATTTCTCAACTTAGATTTTTCCGTGTAGCCAGACTTCCTCCCAGACTCAAACTTGAGTATTTGCATTTAATTTAAGTCCACACAATTTCTCAACCGGAAAATATAAGAAAAACAAACCATTCCCAAGAATATACTTTTGGCCTAGTCCTGTTAAAGCTCTTCCCCCTGCAAGTCGTCAGCCGGCAGGCAACTTCATCATGTTTATGCAAATGTGCATGCTATATTAGTGCCAGTGAAAAATGAAGTGCAACCAGCAGGGGGGCAGGCACATCTTGCACTCTTGCTACATGTATTGTTGTGCAAAAGAGGACGAAAAAATAAGCATAATTCCGTATGACGCATAAAAAGAAAAACACTCTTGGAGCTTTTGCGTGTGTGGGGAAAGCTTGCGAGGGAAAATGGCACTGCACTAAGGCTTTGTGTGCAGCTGGGAATGCAAATAAAGGCCGTGTTCATTGTTGCACCCACGTTGACCTGTTTCTCAGGGTCGTCGGAAGGGGTCAGTTTTTTTTGTTTCCGGGTAAGAATTTTTTTTCATAATATAAGGCAAATGAACACCCCAATTTTTGTTTATTATACTCATGGTTTAGACTGTTTACTTTGGATTTATAATTATCGTTGAACCTGAAGTTCAACAACTCGACGTTTTTGTAGTTGATGTAAAAAAGTACCTAATAAATTCGTTTTGGGCTGGAATTACTCTAGACCAGTTATAATATTTAACCTAGATTTCGGATCATATTACAGCAGGAGAAGAGAAGGATCTTGCTGGGCTATAGAGCATGCGGTACGTCTAAGCTAGAGGTGCTACGAAAGGTCAGTGTAGTTTAGTGTGTATGTACATTAGTGCAGCTTAATTAGTGTAAAATAATTTTGATTAGTGATTGATTATGGTAGCCAAGAGTGTATAGTGTAGAAGGGGAACAGCAACTATCAGCAAAACAAAACTTGACCTGAATACCAATTTCAGGACAATCCAGACTTACCACATGCTCTGAACAACATCCCTCTCTTTCTTTTTGTTTTTGTGTGATTGTGAGTTCTTGTTTTAAACTGTACATTCGACAGTGGTCGTACAGGTAACAAAACCATCAGGATTTTCAAAACTTAAACACCTGAAAAAATATCGAAACAAAAAGATAAATCAATTATTTTAAGCAAAAACCCTCTAAACTTCTAACAAACGACAATTGTTTTTCTCTCAGACGTGTCATTTCTAGCTAGAATAATTGCTCCCAACGCGACACAAGCAACTCGATGCAAATGCCACAAAAGCAGAGTCATTATCGGAAAACACGTCCCAGCGAACAGCGAACGAGCAGTGAAACGATAAAAAACGGTCATCCTGGGATTGTTATTTAGCGATATTTCCCAACCCTAGCCCCAACTCTCCGTCACAAAAACGCGTTAAAAGGACTGCAAAACAAGTCCAGACACGAAAGGATTTATGCCCCGATCGTGGAACACAAGAGAGAATTGTTTCTTATTACGGACGCTCACACAGGACAGACTTCCTGGCACGTCCCGTCTTCGTCGTCCCGGGTGAAGTTAGCGTCCCGTTAATCGAAGCTGGAAAGCCATAATCACTTCCCGTGGGACTTGGAGTACGGAGAATTAGTCGAATTTATGACGGTGGGAAATGTTGGAACGAGAGGAATTTAAAATTGATTTTTTTTAAACTTGGTTTGTCTTATCATAAATGTTTCCATTTCAATTTAAATCAAGTTAGGGAAACAAGGTTAATGTAAATGTTGAAAGTTAGTATATTTGTTATATGCAGAATAAAGCCGTAAATTTAAAAAAAGATTTAAAGTTCAATGTTTATCCGCGATTAGAAGCCAAACCAGTAGGATCTAAATCAAAAATGCTCCGATTTGGCTCAAATTTGGCATGCAAGTTCCCAAGCCAAAATATTTATACCTACCGTAAACTGGGGTCAATCGGGATACATGGGTCGAATTGGGACAGCAGTTTTAACCATGTTGGAGCACAATATTTTGATTTTTCTGGTTGGTTTCGGTTAGAACAGACTCAGGCCAACAAAATGTGTACATCCATTTCCAAATTTAAAAGCTTTAAGTGCTCTAAAAACTGCTGTCCCTATTCAGACTGTAGTCCCGATTCACCCCAGATTACGGTATTATTTGTTGATGATTTTGTTTTTTGTTTCACGTGTAAGGTAGTAGAATATGGAACTTTTTTCAAAACCTCGCTTCACAAGCTAAATATTGTTCCTTGAGTTGTTCTAAGACACTGGGTCTGCTACTTCCATCCAAATATTCACAAAAGTGAGATTCTCATTAGAAATTTAATGCTCTACATCTGTGTAGAATATATCAAAGCTCTAAAACTCGATCTTATCTTAATAGTTATTAACGTTTTAAAAAAATCATTTTTGCAAGGATTTTTTTGCTAGCTTTAGGCTCGGGTATCAAAAGGTTAATCTCAACAAATTTCGCTCAAAATTGATACAGATGCTTAAAATAAAAAAAAAAACGATTTTCGCTTGTGGAGCATGGGGCTATTTTTTCCGAGCACCCTAGTAAGGTAGTCCCAGCTGGTGGTAAAAAAAATGCGTTTTCGTCATTTTACCATAAAACTTGTTTTTCAAATCCGATAGTTGAGTATATTGTTTAATTATTTCTCAGGATGTAAATAATTGAAACGTTGAGTGAAAATAGAAGTGCAATCAACTGAATACAAATGCATTTTCCTGCATTTATTGTCACTTTTAGCACGCTTGGGTTCGTTATTTATGCTTAAGTTTTTATGCTTAATATATAATTTAATATACAAATTTCAGATGGTAGGTTGTTCAACAAAAGGTTTTATATGATATTGTAGCTTTTTTCACGCGCCGTGACATTCCCGTGAAATTTTGTGTTTTTGGATAGGTGTCCCCATGATAAATGCATTTTTTTAGCGTGAAAAATCACTAAGCCTACTGATTTTTTCCCCAAATAATAGTGCAAAGTCCTTGAGTGGCCATCCCAGTACACGTTTTCGAATACAGTCGACTCTCTGGTTGTCAATATCCAAGGGACCGTCGAGGAAGAGAAGCATCAGTTTACAGAACGATGCAAATGAAGACTCGATTGAAATTTATTTTTCTTGATAACCAGCTATGGGGAGAATCATGGCAACGTCCAGCAAACAAAAACAAACAAATGTCAAACACCCTTCAAAGCTTCGTTTCTCAACGAAAAATGTCTTTGCAAGCCATGAGAAAGTGAAAATATTGACAACCGGAAGAGTTTTCTAAAGCAAAAAATATCCAAGGGACCGTCGAGGAAGAGATCCTTTAAGCAAGAGAAAATATCGAGGAATGAAGAGAATCAAAGTATGCAGTTTGAAGGGACTGAAGAATTCATCGGTACATGGAGCAATATTGATATCGAGAAGATCGACAGCCAGAGAGTCGACTGTAATAATCGTGAGATATGAATGAATTTACGAAAAAAAAGTGTTTCATGTATTTTTTCCGATTTGCTGTCTTTTTTCAATTTTCAAACAGTAAGACTGTAAGCGCTATATTTGAACAAAAATCAAAGTAAATGTTGTACATTGTACAGTAGGATGGCTCGAGATGGTCGATTTTTCAGAACATGTTTTTTGATTGATTGCGTCCACACTTTGCGCATTGCATTTAAATTTTGTATGGGAATTAGTATGGATTTTTTTTACGTTTCGATTTTTATCATTTTTATTTTCCACTAAACTTTTTAAACCAACACAATAGCGTTAAAATTTAGAAAATTCTCTAAAACTATCCCGAAGAAAGTATTGTGCTATCTTGCTCCTAGCAAAACACACATTTTACATAAAGTTTTAAAAACATTTGCAACGGCCTAAGTAAAAAAAATAAGTTCAATTTTCGAAAAATGTTGAATCTTTTGCTATTTTTAAATGTTCTTTAAAGCAAAAGCACCCCTGGATAAAAAATGAGCGAATTTTTGGTTAGAATTTCAATGTTAAAAATTAAAACGGAAAAAAATCAGCTATGATGAAATTTTCGACCCAAATTTTACAATAGTTTCATATTTAATAATTGAAAATTGAACCAATAGTTTCCGAGATATCGTCAGTTGAGGTTTGATTGGTTGACTTTGAGAATTACCAATTTTTCACAAATGTTATACTGAAATTTGATAAATAATTTTCCATTCAAAAATGACTTTTTAATTATGTACGATATTTTGCTTTATCTGATTTTGAAAAAAAATATCATAAAATTTCTAATATTTAGAATTATGCATTACGAGAGTTTTTTAGTGATAAGAAGTAAAACAAAGAATCGAGAATTTTTTGTGCAACCATTATTTTGTGAACATTTTTGATCATAGCCTACAAATTTTCCGAAGACAACAATTCGATCGAAGTTAAACAAGCAAGCAGGCAACATTCAATGGAGACTTTTATGGACACACTAATGATGCAATATGGCTTCTCTTGACATATAAAATACAAAAAAAAAATCAAAGTTGAACCCAAATAAAATTTCAAAATTTAAAGTCTCGAAAATTTTTAAGAAGTTCTAGAGAAGTTTACAGGATTTGTTCTTGGAACGTAATTCATTCAGCAAAATTCCTTCAAACAGAATTCATCTTCATTGATTAGATTCAAATAAATTGTCAAAACCGTAAAAATCACTTATGCCCAATCAAAACCTTTATCCCCAATGAAACCCCAACTGACGATAATGAAGAAAAAAAATGCCGTGATTTGTTGTTGAATCTCTCAAATTTAAATTTTACACATCATAACTTATTACTCTCTTTCCCAAGGGGGCGTTCCAGCGTGCAATGAAAAATTTAATAAAGCCCGTCCGATTCCACACACTTCAATTACTCATTCTTAATGGGCGGGCGATAAATTTTAACGCTGGTCAGCTGAGTGGGCACCAAGCCCCTTGGACTGGCCACTTCATCACGTGGAATCTTCTACCTACACTCTGATTGAAAACGGCTTAGGATTGGATTAAGTCTTACGAAGTTATGTTACAAATTGATTGAATATCTCTTGAGAATTACTCAAGTTTTATTCAGGAAAGTTTTGTTTTTAGGTGAATTTGTTGAATTTTTGGTTGATTTCTTATAAAAGTGTAAAGTACAGACTGACCAACCCAGGGAATTCCTCCTCCGTCCATAAATAAGGAAATATCGCTCGGAAATGGGAAAATTCCTGAGTTTAGTGTTGTTGCTGTTGTGCAGTCTCCCTCAAGCTAAACCCGCTTTTCTTTCCCACCACCAGCAGAGGGAGGCCCACCCTGAGGAGGTAATCTGTGCCACTTACTTACCGGCGGCTTCGCTGGCGGATCTGACCCAGCCGGATGTTTCGCTCGTCCCGCCAGCGCTCCAAACGGTGCCGCAGGGCCAGCCGGACCTCCGAGTTCAGGAAGCAGTAGAACAGCGATACCGAGAAGCCCTGTGGGTGGAGAAAAGAAAAGAAGAAACTTTAATTTATGCCCGCTTTTTTATTCTTCTCTGTTCATTGTGTTCAACGTTTTGATTAAGCCGGGAGGATTGAATGTTTTATTGCTGTAATTACCGAAAAGGAAGTGAGGTTCTTTGATTAGTCTGGGTTAATCATTTGTTTCAAGAGATATTTTGTTGGCTTTGTACAGATTTATCTCAAACATCATGACTTTCTTATGTGTCTATTTTTTCTTATGTCTACATTTTGAATCTTTACAAAGAGTTTCTTATTGGAATATTGTAACAATCATTATTAACGTAAAAGGGTAGAAGATATGAAATACTCGTACCTAAAATGCAAAACTTTTACCAAAACAAGATATTTAAAAGCCACTCAAGATTCTTCACCATCACAACTTCCAATCTAGTCACCACTGCTAAAGCTACAATCCCATCGCAAAATGTCCACCATCAAGCTGGAAACCTCGGACGGCGTCAAGTTCACCGTGAAAACCCAGGTGGCCAAGTGCAGCGGCACCATCCGGACCATGCTGGAGGACATCGGAATCAATCCCCAGGAAGGGGAGGCCATCCCGCTGTCGAACGTCCACTCGACGATCCTGCAAAAAATCCTCGTCTGGGCCGAGCACCACGTGGACGATCCGGAACCACCCCGGGACGATGCGGACGCCGCCAAACGAACCGACGACATCTGCTCCTGGGACGAGGACTTCCTCAAGGTGGACCAGCGGACACTGTTCGACGTGATGCTGGCGGCCAACTATCTGGACATGAAGCAGCTGATTGCGGTCTGCTGCAAAACGGTGGCCAACATGATCAAGGGCAAAACGGCCGACCAAATCCGGAGGACGTTCAACATCGAGAATGACTTCCCGCCCGGGGAGGAGGACAAAATCCGGCTGAGGAACCAGTTTTGCGAGGAACGAAGGTAGATGTCAATAAAACGAAATTTGTTTTACCAAAATTGAGCTGTTTTCAATTTTATCAAAAATGCCCTCATTCTTCAGCGCACAAACGATTAAAATCAGTTTGTGAGCAAAATTCGCCCAACCGAAAAATGACCTGGAAAATTGACTTGTTCGTTCGATTTTCGCGGCGTTCTGTGTTGTGATAAACATTTGCCAGGAGCGAGCTTTTCCCGTGTGGGCTTATGAATTGGGCTCGTGTACACAAATGGCATCGAGTTTCGATGGAAATCGTGCGAGCACAATCGTGTGGTGAAAATCGCTCTAGGAACGTGGTGAACAATTGAAGCCAAATTCAGATTTATAAAAAAAGGCAACTGAGCAACTCTCCAAAATCGATTTTTCGATTATTATTTGTTTTTTTTATTTGCCTTAAACTTTGTATGGGAATTCCCCATGACCAAAGGAGCCGTTTTGCAACCACTATCCAAGTTTGAAAATATTTTCATCGAAATATTCTTATGAAGTTGCCTAAGATATTTTGAAGATTTTACCTGTATCTGCTAAAGCTGTACCACAGGTAAAAAATGGAATTTACTTTTGAGTATTTTACAGTTGAGTATTTTACTTAATGAGTTTTTTTCCAATGTTAGTCTTGATTTTAAAATCAGTTCCTGAAATTTTAAACAAATGTTTATGATTTTGTTTTCCATTTTACAGGTAGCTCAGTAATCAGAGGTCCAATAATAAAATAAAAAAATCCAGATTTCAACCATTTGAAGCAAAAAGTAACAAAAAATGCATAATGCATTATTACAATTCAAAATATAAATAAATTTAAGAAAATAATTTTTTCTTTATATTTTATGTCTTTAAAAATTAAGAAGCTGCTTTTTTTCTGGTGTCATCTAGTATCCTTGGAAACGAACTTGATTTTCAATAAATGTGAATCGAAGATTTTTTATGAACTTTAATGTCGTCCCCTCCCCTTCAAAATTGGTCCGAAAAATCAAGGGGCAAAAAAAATATATTTTTTCAAAAGACTTCAAAATTTTCAGGAAAATAGAAGTTTTATCAACTGAAAACAATCTAAAACGCATTTTTCCTAATTGATAGGGTAGGTGATTTTTCGCGATTTCGCGGAAGCCACGTAATCCGTGAATTTTTTACCTGGCCGTGAAATTTAGTATATACCGTGAAATGCCGCGAAATTTTAAATAATTATTAGAAAATGATAATTAATTTCAAATTTCCAGATAAATTTCTTGACTCCGAAAAATTCTTATAGAATGTAAAAGAACGTTATTAAAAACTACATTAACCCTCTACAACCCAACCCCGCCTCTAGACGGGCTTCGATTTAAAAAATCGCCAAAAATCAAATTTTCAATCAATTTTTGATCTTCAAAAAGCATTGGAAAGAAGAACTTTTAAAATTTTGGAAAATTTTAGGGTTGGAAGTTTGACTTGTTTTATGTGACTTTGCCAATGTTTTTAAAAATGTAATTTTTTTAGGGGTCAACTTTGGCTGTGTTTTTTACTAACATTTCCTATATTTTAAGTAAAAAGAAGTATGCAGTAATTTTTCTAGTGCCCCAGACTATGCCTCTACGCATTTATTTACAATTTAAGTGATAATGGTTCCATTTTATAGCAGAAAATGTGAAAAACATGCAAAAAATTGAAAAAGTTACTGTAAAAACATGAAAAAATTAGATAGGCAAAATCTGAGTCGGGCGGAGAAGAATACACCTAGTTGTCAGTGTCAGCCACTTGCGAACTGTCAGTGAGAGCCGCCTTAAATTTTTGTTACTGTTCTTATTTGGTTAGAGCAGTATTGTATTTGTTAGCAAAATATATTTAAAAAAGTTTTTAAATTTGCAAATGTTTTTTCGGACTGAGACAATTTCGGCTAAAATAAAATAATTAACTTTATTTATTTTTCAATTTTTGCTTATTTTTGATAAGATTTAGTTTAAAATATATATTCATGAGATATATTTCCAATGTGACCATGAATCAATCAATGTTATACATCAATGTCTTACATACATGTGTTTAAACTAAGACTTATTAAGTTAGTAGTAGTTAGCCAATGTATTTAAATATATAAATCGTTCAATACAACCAGAGCTGTGGAGGAAGTGAAAAAAAATCTCTGGATGGAAATAGGAACAAAGCGGGAAAAAACGGCGAGCTGGAGGTTGACATGAATAGAAAGGAAGCGGAACGTTTTCTTTTTTTATGGAAAAAAAAATCATCGTACGTAAAATTTGCCTAAAAATTAAGATCGTTCAATTGGGTCCTAAAATGAAGCTTAGATTGCTGATATTATTGTTTACAGCGATAAAGCTTATTTTTTTGAGTACAATGACCCTTTGTACGACCACAAAGAGTTTGAAATGGATTTTTAAATCAATTTTGAAAAATTAACCC
Source organism: Culex pipiens pallens (assembly GCF_016801865.2). Classification (NCBI taxonomy): domain Eukaryota; kingdom Metazoa; phylum Arthropoda; class Insecta; order Diptera; family Culicidae; genus Culex; species Culex pipiens. The sequence continues at coordinate 31,327,935 of NC_068939.1, forward strand.
CGCGGTCCTTCTTGACAGAAAAGCTCCTACTTGACAACTCGTTCCAAGGGGACCATAGTAGAGATCCTAAATAGGGAGACTGGACGAAGTGAATTTGACGTACCCAAACAGACGCGAGTTTGACGTATCCAAACGAGCATTTGCCTTTACGCCCAGCAAAACTTATCAGTGTTGCCAAGCTCAAAACATACGTTGCCAGATCGATTTAGCAAGCTTAGACCAGTCTCCCTATTTAGGGTCTCTAGACCATAGTTGATCCATCGAAAAAATGTTGTCTTGTCAATATTTTTTTTGCATTAAAATGAAAAAAAAGTGATCAGAAATGGTTTTTAATCGTGTTTTTTACCGTTGTTCATAAAAATTGACATAGGGCTTTAGTACCCAATTTAAGATAAGCCACCGTTTTTCAAACAATCGCTCTGCAAAGCCGGCATCTCGGAAGAATGATCATGTCACAGCGAATTCACTTTACTTCCTCCAATGCTCGGGTTTTGCATTTTATTGCAACCAGAAAGGAAAATGACAGAAAACTAAGTCCGGCAGTACCGGCGCTCACGGCGGCATAGTTTCCTCCGCTGTCTGGTGCGGTTCCGGAAAAAAACAGAAGGATCGCCTTCGACAAGCAGGAAGCAGCAAACAAAATACTGGCCCCTCACGCCTGTGGAGTCACGAAGGAACAAGGCAAGGAGGTACTCTACAGTTCGGCTGAGCTGTGGAGGATCTTCAACGAGTTCAGCACCCAGTTGAAAAGCAGCAAACCCACCCAGATTAATTAAAAGTGATCGGTTTCATCACAGAGTAAGGCAGAGTCACTACTGCCATTCGATTTTTGGTTCCACTTTGTGGTACATCGCACGCCTGCTACCAGCAAACCTTATTGAGCCAAAAAATAAAACGACATTTCTTCGGACTGCTCGCTCTGTGTTACTCTGTGGTTTCATGTCCTGCAAGTATGGTGTGAAATGACCCTTGCTGTCATTAGTTGAAAAAAATATTTTCATTATTTTTTATGTCACATTCATGATTTGCGGTCCTACCCTCGTCTCGGCACCGAAGAGGACCGAATAAAAATAAGTTATGAATAAAAAAAAAATTCGCGGAGAAAGTTGCATCACATGAGTCATGCACGATCTTGATCACTATTTTGAAATGAGCTGCAAGAAAATTTGTTTTGTCAAGAAGGGCAGATGACGACTGACTGGAAATTTAAATGGGAAGAGAAATTATCTTGCACAAAAAACAAAAACAACAACAAGAAAATGAATAAGAATAAGAAGACCTCTTCGCTTCTCCCTCCCAGGGCAAAATGTAATGATAGGAGGTGGTAGAGTAGGCCAAATACTACCAAAAACAAACATAAACTAAACAAGATAAATCCAAATTAAAATACTAAAAATGAAACAAGAAAAACATAAAACAAGAGAAGTAAAGTTTTTCGTAGAACAAAAGTTGCTGAAATGACCTCCTGAACACGGGAAAAATAAAAATTTTCGAAAAAAAAATTTGGGCAGTAGAGGGTTAAAAGAAATGAAAATTTGTTTAAATCCTTGTAAAATTGATTAAAAATATGGATGAACAAGTTAATAAATGACAAAAATATTTTTTTATATTTTGATTATAAATGAAGATTTTTTGTTCAATTGGTTTAAAAAACAATATTGGTTGTAATAAAATTTACTTAGCATTTTGAATGGTATCATAATTTTCTGGAATTATCAACCAATTTAAAAAAAAATGCTACAAATGAAATTTGCCTTAACTTTGTTTAGATGCAAAAAATATCTTTTGCTGAAATTTATGAAAACAAACAAAATTTTTATAACGTTTATTTTGCTGATTCTGCTTTTAGGATTTGCTTCGTTTTAGAGATATTTCAGCAAAATCAATTTCTAAAATCTCAGTAAAAGTAAAATAGCTGAATCATTATTTAGGTGACAAAAATTCCGCCTTAAAAAAAATAAAACAATAATGTTTTTACGAAAAAAAAAATAATATATGTAAGGGGTTTTATTTGTATCTTGAACTACTGCTTACATTTTTAGACATTCCTGTACATATTTATGCTTTTTAATGTTTATTTTGAGCAGATTTAAGAATGCCGTGAAATTACCGTGAAATCCATGGTTGCAAAAACTAACATGCCGCGTAATTTCGATTATTTTGCCGTGAAAAATCATTAGCCCTACTCATTGATAATAATATTTAGCATGTTTGGGCTGGATTAAAAATATTTTGAATTTTTTATGAAATTCCAATGAACAGCACCGCAAAAACTTTTTTTCTCGAAAAAAATAAATTTTCGTCAATACTTAGAAATTTTTGAAACTTTTGATTGCAGGTGTGCAGGTGCATTTTAAAACACTTTTTTCATTCAAATGAAGAAATCATGGCTCGTAAATTCAATTTTTAAACTTTATTTTTTATTTTTTTGGCCCTCTTCCTCGAATTTGGTCAGAGTCGAGTGACATAAACTTAAAAAAATATTTTCTACTGCCTAATTTAATCTTATTAAAAAATATTGATTTTGCAAAAGAAATGTTAATTTTGACGTACTCTGCAAATGCAAAAGTATTCAAAGTTGTAGAATTAAATCTGATTTTTGTTTATTTCACGATTTTCAACCAAATTTGGAAACCCTTGCGTCAGAACTTTTTAACTTTCTTGACGTGTCCTTAACCATTACAAGCTTTACACAGTACTGAAAAGGGAAATAAGGCCTCAGGATAGCATCGTGTGACCTTTAGGTTTTGGTCCTGTTGGCTGCACTACTCCCATTATGTAAATGTTGGTTTTATAAATTATGCTAATTACAAGCGGTGACACCGACAGCGATGACATGCTTGAGACTTGCATTTTTTGTGAAAGTTAAATCAAGTCAAAAATCTTAATGATTTCTCAAACTTAACAAAAAAATAAATCTTTTTTTTTGAATTCACATGGTTTTACCCTAAAAAGTGGTTTTTCTTCCAGTGTCTTACTTTTACCGCAAAATTACATGCCTATCCAATGCTAATGTCAACGTGGGGCGTTCACATAGCTCGACGGATCCAAAGCCGTGTAAACACCTTCGTGATTGCCGGCCAATTTACCCATTCTTCCTTCGTTGTGCCCTCGAGGGGACATCACAAGGGAGAAAGCGCAAACCTTCTTCCGGTTTCTTAAATAATCGCTTTTTTCTTCAGGGACAAAATAATTATTAATTTGTTTTGATTCCATAAGTTGAAACATGAACACGAATAATGAAACATCTTTTGAAATGATTAATAATAAAATGATAGATTTTTAGAACATCAATTCTAAATTTCAATTTCACAGAGAATTTGTCCTACCTGCGTGCTCAGCAGCAGTGCCCGGGCGACGGCGAAAATGTCACTGACGACGCCCTCGGCCGGGGCGGCCAGCACGACCAGGTACGTGATGCCGAGCAGCGGAATCAGCACCAGCAGTGCCTTCGATGCCTTGCGATACTGGCGCGTTTCGACCGTGTTGGCCGAGCGGAGCTTCGTGATTAGGACCTGCGAGGTTTTTTTTTTGAAATTGGAGGAAGAAAAATGAAATTATTGGTTTAAATTTGAATACATTTTGGGTCACCCTAACGTTACTAGGATCACCCTAATGATCAAACAACTCAAATTTCAAGCCAAGTCTGAGCAATCTTATTTTTTTAAATTTTCATATGGAACTGCTGTTTGTGGGATCCCGAGCAGATGGAAATAACGTGGGAATAACATTTTTTGTTATTTGAAAATACTTGGCCAATAACATTTTTTGTTATTTATAACAAGTTCTGTTATTCGCCGTCATGATTTTTTTGTTATTGGATTGTTATTGTAATTACAGACAAAAACTAATATTAAATTTTTTTTGTTAATTTAACAACTATTCCGATCATCCCAATAACAGTTGGAGATATTATTCCATAACACAAAATGTTATTCCAAAGTTGTTTTGACTTTCAGCCAATATCAGACCAATAACAAATTTTGTTATGATAACATAAACTGTTATTAACCCCTTATGCAAAAATGTATTTTTCAAGAAGAATCCATAACATTTTTTTTATTGAAATGGCATGACTTTTGTTATTACCGTTTGCCCGAGATCTACTGATTTCTTTTGATTTGTAGCCTACTTGTCAAAAAGCAACACAAGTACATAAATAACTATCTGTTTAAACTGTGGTTAACGATATATTTCCCGAAAACAGCTCATTCAGTGAAAACGTACGGCCTCACTCGAAATAAATTATTCCTGAAATTGCTGTAAAATCAACATAAAAAGCAAATAACCATAAAATACAGATAATTTCAAACACTCACTCATGCATATGGTTCTGCCACCCACGAAACTTACCCACATAATTCGTACGAGAAAGACCAGATTGATGATGAGTACGGCACAGACCGGTCCCTGGAAGATCCAGTCCACGACCGACTCCCGCATCCAGGAGCAGTCAATTTCAAGCTGTTTTAGCAATGGGGGTGAGGGAGGAAGAGAGGAAAACAAGATATTCTTAGAGAAGGCACACACTCACTCAACACAAAACACATTTTCACTCTGATAACCATTACAGATGATGTGGGTGTGTGTGTGTCTGTTTGTGCGCTATCACGTATTAGATGAATAACATTCCAAATGGCCCTCGGGAACCATGTTTGGCTAGATCATTCTAACAGTGTAGTCATGTACACTCCAGGCTTCAGTCGAGGACAAATGGTTGACAGTACGGTCAACAAGAAGGACAGTTGTTCTGGTGGCAGTGCCGATTAAACGATGATTATCGCAGTGATAACAAAATTTGTAAAAAAAAACAAATTGTTTTGATGTCATTTCCAAACATTTCCTACAAATTATGTTATCATAACAAAATTTGAACACGATCCCAATCAAAACAAAATTTGTTATCAATTTAACAAAACATGTTCCAGCTCATCTTATCTTCTTCGAATCGGGTTCCACATCCCCAGCGGCCCATCCCGCGTATCAAATTTCACCGGAAATCTTAGGCAGTGCACAATATTTCACCGTTTGCGCTGAGCCCATTTCTTCCCGGAAGTGGACAATCAGTGGCGGGAGGTCCAAATGGGGAAATTTCATTTATCTGTGTAGACGGTGACTGTGACTACGGTGCCGTCGTATGACGGCTGGGAAACTGTGTCATGTTGGCATGTCAATTCTGAAAGTGGGTCACTTTCGGGAGTTCCAATGTAGAGGCAATTTTGCCGGAGGGAACGTGTTCCGTGAAGGCAGGATTCGCGTGAATCATTTCAAAAAAGACAATAAATAGAAGAGAAGTGCGTAATTTTCAGAAAATATTGGCGAGATACCTAGACGGTGATTTGTTTTCTATTCATAGTATTGTTTTTTTTTTCAGGCGAAAACGAAAATGTAAAATGTAAAATGTAAAATGTAAAATGTAAAATGTAAAATGTAAAATGTAAAATGTAAAATGTAAAATGTAAAATGTAAAATGTAAAATGTAAAATGTAAAATGTAAAATGTAAAATGTAAAATGTAAAATGTAAAATGTAAAATGTAAAATGTAAAATGTAAAATGTAAAATGTAAAATGTAAAATGTAAAATGTAAAATGTAAAATGTAAAATGTAAAATGTAAAATGTAAAATGTAAAATGTAAAATGTAAAATGTAAAATGTAAAATGTAAAATGTAAAATGTAAAATGTAAAATGTAAAATGTAAAATGTAAAATGTAAAATGTAAAATGTAAAATGTAAAATGTAAAATGTAAAATGTAAAATGTAAAATGTAAAATGTAAAATGTAAAATGTAAAATGTAAAATGTAAAATGTAAAATGTAAAATGTAAAATGTAAAATGTAAAATGTAAAATGTAAAATGTAAAATGTAAAATGTAAAATGTAAAATGTAAAATGTAAAATGTAAAATGTAAAATGTAAAATGTAAAATGTAAAATGTAAAATGTAAAATGTAAAATGTAAAATGTAAAATGTAAAATGTAAAATGTAAAATGTAAAATGTAAAATGTAAAATGTAAAATGTAAAATGTAAAATGTAAAATGTAAAATGTAAAATGTAAAATGTAAAATGTAAAATGTAAAATGTAAAATGTAAAATGTACAATGTAAAATGTAAAATGTAAAATGTAAAATGTAAAATGTAAAATGTAAAATGTAAAATGTAAAATGTAAAATGTTAAATGTAAAATGTAAAATGTAAAATGTAAAATGTAAAATGTAAAATGTAAAATGTAAAATGTAAAATGTAAAATGTAAAATGTATTTATTTTTAAGTTTTAAGTTTTAAGTTTTTAGTTTTTAGTTTTTAGTTTTTAGTTTTTAGTTTTTAGTTTTTAGTTTTTAGTTTTTAGTTTTTAGTTTTTAGTTTTTAGTTTTTAGTTTTTAGTTTTTAGTTTTTAGTTTTTAGTTTTTAGTTTTTAGTTTTTAGTTTTTAGTTTTTAGTTTTTAGTTTTTAGTTTTTAGTTTTTAGTTTTTAGTTTTTAGTTTTTAGTTTTTAGTTTTTAGTTTTTAGTTTTTAGTTTTTAGTTTTTAGTTTTTAGTTTTTAGTTTTTAGTTTTTAGTTTTTAGTTTTTAGTTTTTAGTTTTTAGTTTTTAGTTTTTAGTTTTTAGTTTTTAGTTTTTAGTTTTTAGTTTTTAGTTTTTAGTTTTTAGTTTTTAGTTTTTAGTTTTTAGTTTTTAGTTTTTAATTTTTAGTTTTTAGTTTTTAGTTTTTAGTTTTTAATTTTTAATTTTTAGTTTTTAGTTTTTAGTTTTTAGTTTTTAGTTTTTAGTTTTTAGTTTTTAGTTTTTAGTTTTTAGTTTTTAGTTTTTAGTTTTTAGTTTTTAGTTTTTAGTTTTTAGTTTTTAGTTTTTAGTTTTTAGTTTTTAGTTTTTAGTTTTTAGTTTTTAGTTTTTAGTTTTTAGTTTTTAGTTTTTAGTTTTTAGTTTTTAGTTTTTAGTTTTTAGTTTTTAGTTTTTAGTTTTTAGTTTGTAGTTTTTAGTTTTTAGTTTTTAGTTTTTAGTTTTTAGTTTTTAGTTTTTAGTTTTTAGTTTTTAGTTTTTAGTTTTTAGTTTTTAGTTTTTAGTTTTTAGTTTTTAGTTTTTAGTTTTTAGTTTTTAGTTTTTAGTTTTTTAGTTTTTAGTTTTCAGTTTTTAGTTTTTAGTTTTTAGTTTTTAGTTTTTAGTTTTTAGTTTTTAGTTTTAGTTTTTAGTTTTTAGTTTTTAGTTTTTAGTTTTTAGTTTTTAGTTTTTAGTTTTTAGTTTTTAGTTTTTAGTTTTTTAGTTTTTAGTTTTTAGTTTTTAGTTTTTAGTTTTTAGTTTTTAGTTTTTAGTTTTTAGTTTTTAGTTTTTAGTTTTTAGTTTTTAGTTTTTAGTTTTTAGTTTTTAGTTTTTAGTTTTTAGTTTTTAGTTTTTAGTTTTTAGTTTTTAGTTTTTAGTTTTTAGTTTTTAGTTTTTAGTTTTTAGTTTTTAGTTTTTAGTTTTTAGTTTTTAGTTTTTAGTTTTTAGTTTTTAGTTTTTAGTTTTTAGTTTTTAGTTTTTAGTTTTTAGTTTTTAGTTTTTAGTTTTTAGTTTTTAGTTTTTAGTTTTTAGTTTTTAGTTTTTAGTTTTTAGTTTTTAGTTTTTAGTTTTTAGTTTTTAGTTTTTAGTTTTTAGTTTTTAGTTTTTAGTTTTTAGTTTCTCATGGAATGCTGGTTTTAGTCAATTCAACATTCATAATCCATAAAAATCTCAGAAAACAAATATTCATCCTTACCGAAGTTGCCCTCTCCTGACCGGAAATGGCGATACCCTTGGCGATGGCCCACACCACTACGAACACACCGGGACCTCCTGCATGAAAAAAATAGAAGAAAGAAAAAACAGACAATGAAAATTAAAGAGAAAATAATGAAGTGCGCTACGCAGTAAGAGAAAATAAAACTTTAATTACAGACTGCTCCCTCGAGGACTTTTTTTTACTTCTCCAGGAATTTTCCTTTGCTGCACACTCCTGGGAGAGTGAGAAAGTGCCCACCCTGTGTAATTAAAGTGACTGAGCCAGACGCTCTGTTCGCGTGTGTGTGTGTGAGCATGTGCGTGTGCGTGGGTGTAATTACCCGTGAGCGATTAACGCCTCTTCGCCGTTCAGGAAAGCACAGCGCGCAGAGTGAGTAATGAAAGTGTGAGGCGGTTGGAAGAGAGTGCTAAAGTCACGGCCAGCCAGCCAATGTCAGACTTGAGTCAATCTTGCAAAAGTGCACACCAACGTTAGAAGGAAAAAAAGATAAAAAAAGGAAATGAGGAAAAGTTGAACAAGGAAAAAACAGTAAAAATTTAAAAAAAAAATCTGGTAATTTTATGAACAAAAAATATAATTAAAGGATAACATTTACTCGACTTTCTTTAAACAAACCCACTGTTCAAATCGCAAGGAAGAAGAGTAAAAAAGATAAACGTCACCAACGCTGCTCAGTTGGGGACAGAAACGCCTCCAGGGAGGTGGAAAATTACGACTAAATATGATGGGAAAATGTTTTGATGGATGGCATGATTGCCACGCCATCCCATGGGAAGGAAAGTGGGTGAAATTTGCTCGTTGCTGCTCATTTTTTTCTTCCTTCACTGCTGCTGATGCTGCTGCTTTCAGATGAGTGATAATCATGAGCTGACGAAAGACATTGGAGCTGAATGGAGGGGGGAAAAATGTTGCGGTCATTTTGATCGAGCAATGCTCGATTATTTTTTATGATTTTTTTTTGTTCCTGATGGCAGCTGTGGACATACTAATTATTGTGGCTGAATGATTGCACTAATTTTACTGTTATTGTGCCCTGTCACGCGTGTGCTGAAGGAAACATGTGTAAATTAGCACCTTTTGAAATTGAATTGGCTTGGAGGGGACTACGAATATGTGATGAAAAAGAAATGAATGGAAAAATAATAATTCTGAAATAGTAGTTTATGCAACAAGTTGCAAAAAGAGGATTTTTTCAGCACGAGTCGTACATTTATCCAACGAGGTTCACCGAGTTGGATAAATACGACGAGTGCTGAAAAAATCAAGTTTTGCAACGAGTTCCATACAACATTTTTTGCAATTTCGAAAAACACCCATTGAGTGAAATTTTAAGTCGAATTTTCATGTATTTTGTCTATAAATCGTTTAAATCAAAAAAATGTTGAAAAGTGTTACTTTTCGAAACAAGTGCTGAAAAGTTCAACTTTTCAGCACCCATTTCAGTGCTGAAAAGTAGAACTTTTCAGCATTTATTTTGAAAAGTGTTGCTATTCGATTCTGTTATTTTTGGTACAGAAAAGTAGGCTATTTCGTCGTTCAAGAATGACAGGAAAAGTAAATAGTTTCACGACGGAATTGCAAAAAGAATGTTTACTCATCCGTTGACGATAATCCTTGTGAAATTTCAAACCTTCCAATTTTTTTTCTAAATTTGTAGATTTTAAAGAGAGTCTATTTTTTAAAATATTGCTGATATGGGAAAAGGCATGAATACTCTGATGTTCAATAGCAGCCTATCAAAGGCACTTCCGACATATAAGTGATTTTACTATGCTAGTACAATTGTTAGTTGGAATTTGAATAAATTTAAATATTTAACGGCATTTATACCTGAATCAGTTGCTGAATTGTCTGTCTAAAAATAAAAAATGTTTTGGGATCTTTTTTTGAAAATTCTTAATTTAAATTATTTGCAAATATTTGTTCTATTTTCAAAGTATAAAACGGAACATTGAAGAGAATTGTCTAAAAAATTTAAGACATTGACATGAGTGTATCCCAAAAAAGGCGATATTGCTCAAACTAAAAATTATAACTCGCGATTTGCTATTTATTGAAAAATGGTCTGTTTTCATAGGAAATATCATAGAAAATTGTTGTAAAACCTTGAAAAATGTGTTCTAATTGCTCCTTATTTCACCTTAAATCATAGTTAGGACTCACCAATAATGTTATGTATTTGTATTCATATTGATCCAGGAAAACGTAATTTCTCATCACTTACACCACTGTTTCAGCTCCTACCAGCATGTTATATGTAACCAAACCTGTTGCATTACCGAAGTAACATTTTAGGCTTTATCAAAGCTTTCACAATCGCTATAAAACCTATCAGCCAAAACAAACATTAAAACCCCTTAGTCGTACCAAACTCCCCAGAACCTTGATAAAAATCACTTAAAACCCAAAAAAAACCTCCGCAAAAGGTTGTTACGGCCTATTTATAAAACCTACATAGGAGTTCAAGGCTTTACAACTGAATCCTAACAACATCCTCAAAGCCTTGGTAAAACCTTTGTTTAACATTCCAACGCCCAAGGCTCCAAAAAAGTTGGAACGGTAACTTCAACTCAACGGATCTCGGGCATAACTCAACCAATCAAGATGATTCTTCTTTCCAGTGATTTGTTAGGATGTCTAGATGATTCTAGAACTTTGCAGAACTTAATTTGATCAAATCTGTAATTTTTGCGATTAAAAACATCGTTCCAACTTTTTTTTTCGCGTACACAAAAAAAATTACCAAAAATTCCGTGGAGGCAGTCGTTTTGAAAAAAGGTGGAACGATGTTTTCGGTCGCAGAAATTACAGATTTGATCAAATTAAGTTCTGCAAAGTTCTAGGATCATCTAGACATTCTTACAAATTACTGGAAACAAAAATCGTCCCGATTGGTTGAGTAATGCCCGAGAACCAGCGAGTTGAAGTTACCGTTCCAACTTTTTTGGGAGGCTTGGGCGTCCGTGTAAGTTGGACATGCGTTGGGCGTTCCAGTGTTAATACGTCTTCAAACGTCTTATGCCAAATAGGTTTTATTTTGGCAAAAATAAGTCTTCAAATGAAATTATGGAGATGGTTGTCAAAAATGGCGATGATAAACCAAGATGGCGGTTAATCAAATTCAATCAAAGCAAGCGTTTAGCGCCATATTTATGCACTGCTAATTGGCCGCATTAAATGCTTTTTCAGGAACTTATGGTTTTAAGTAAGCTATTTGCATGCCTAATGGCACTTGACAGCTAAAACACCCTGGGTTTTAAAAAAGCATGCGATAATACCGTTTGGCATGACATTGCCATTGGGTTTTCAAGACTCTCTTAAAACTTTCATAAAACCTTATTAAAAGCCATTTAGCTTTTATTGTCACAAGGTTTTATGTACGAGGCATAACACCTTGTTAGAACCTACTAATTAGCTCTTGCTTATTGGTTGCGGTGAATGCCTAAATAAAACTATAAAGCAATCAAGATGCTATCATAAAACCTCAATAAAACTAAGTGGTGGCTAGTTGGTTTAAAAATGTTACTTGAGTAGGGTGTAATATGGTTCCATGTAAAAAAAATAAAGTTGTCCAAATTTAGCGAGCACAGTTATTTTTCAGTTCCTTTTGGGGTCCTAAACAACTCCCCAAAGTTTGGGAATGATTGGTTTAGTCCTCACTTTGCGCGTCAAAAAAAATGTAATCAGTTTCTGACATTTTTCAGTAGGTTCACATTTTTACTTTTTTTTAAAGTTATATTACTCAAAAACGACTTAATATTCAACCAACCAAAATTTCAACCTTCCAAAATTAAACTTTTTTTGTGTATATGTATTGATGTAAATAATATGTTTCAATTAATAAGCAATTCTAATCAAAATTGTGAAAAAATATTTTGATTTTAAAGTTATGTTCATTCATACAAGTCACCATACAATCTTGTAGCTGTCCATAAAACAATGATACATAAATATTAGAAAATCTTTATCTCTCGGAAGAATTTTCTGATCAGTTGTTGTCTTTGGCAAAATTGTAGGTATTGATAAGGACTTCTAAGAAAAAATATGAAGACGGAAAAAATTGCCGAGTTTTTAACTGATTCATTTCACAAAAAATATTTTCCAAAAGCCTCATTTTAATTTTTAGTAATTTTTAAAAATCTATTTCCCAATTGTTACAATTTTACCATTAGTTGCTGAGATGTTGGCATTAACTTTCTACAACCCAAACCCCGCCTCTAGACGAAAAAAAAACGAACCATATAACCATTGTTTGATCTTAAAAAAAGCATTGGAAAGAAGAACTCTTAAAATTTTAGAATGTATAAGCGGTGGAAGTTTGACTTGTTTTATGAAACTTTGTCAAAGTTTTTAAAAATGTAATTTTTCTTGGGGTCAACTTTGGCTGTGTTTTCCATCAACATTATCTATTTTTATATTTAAAAAAAGTATGAAGTAATTTTTGAAGTGTTCCAGACTATGCCTCTACACATTTTTCTACATTTTTTTTCAAAAAATTATAAAAATTGCTGTAAAAACAGGATAAAAATAGCTAGACAAAAGGTAAACAAAAAAAGAAAAAAAAAAATAAAATCAAATAAAACTACCAAAAATCAAACAAGAAAAATTTAAAACAAGCAAAGTCAAGTTTTTCGAAAAACAATAGTTGCTCAAAATGACCTCCTGAACACAGTTAAAATAAGAATTTTCGAAAAACAGCGGACATTGGAGGGTAAAAAAATTGGGGCTGTTTGGGTGAAACATTGAAATCTGAAATTTGCCTGATCTGTTTTTTCGTGTATTTCAGTTATCAGAGGTCCAATCTTTAATGTTTCGCAGACGAATCTGAAGAAAATCGGAATGGAAAAAACGGATGCCGGGAAATTGATTTTTTTTGTGAAAAAATGTTTATTTAAAAAACGGCAGTTTTTTTTCGTTCACATATTTTTTCCAATAGTCCTCATCAATACCACTTCGCCCAAGACACAGATTTGCGAATATTTACGTACCATTTTGTATAGACAGTTGCGAAAATGGTATGGAAGAAACAATGATGCAAAATGATTTTTGGCGATAGCAAATCTCCCAAAAAAGTTGAAAAATGAGAAAGGCAAAACAATTTGAAAAAAGTCACTCCTGATATGTTCATAATGGCAAGATAATTTAGCTTCATTAATAACTGGCACTTTACAGCATCAGTAAATCTCAGCATCTTTTGTTTTGTATCAAGCACAGAAATGACAGATATTAATGTAGCAGTATTTCTACTCTTTTCTTCACGTAATCTCCGAAATAAGACGTAATAAATACCATTTCTGATGGTTATCCTCAAATCCAGTCACGATATTAAAGGTGCAGTGGCAATGTCAAATTACCCTGTGCAACATAATTTGCAACTCCAATGAAAGCTTGTCAAGAAAAGTATACTTTCATTTCTCACTCTCTTTGCAAAACTCGACCAAACATCTCACAATGTTCTAAATGATTCAGTTGGCCATGACTCTTGATGCTGCATTTAATCTTTCCTTTCTCCTTCTAATCGACTAAGTGTTGATGCTGGCATCTCTACTCGAGTGTAAGGGTGGCAGGAAAAAAACACAAACAAAAAACAAGCAGTTGAGTGTGATTAACGACTGTTTCCAGTTGTTTGTTTGGTGCAAATGAGGAGTGAAATTTCGCTCCAGACTATGGAGCAGCAATTTGGGCGGAAAAACTACTGTTTTGAGCTGTTTGGTTGGTTGTGAAATATGTTTGCTTAAAGGCACTCTCGAAAAATATCGAATATTTTTGTTAATGTATTTAATTTTCTTAAAATTTGTTCAAATCTCCTTAATCTTACTAAAATAATTGTTTTATGAGTATAACAGATTACTGTCCTAACTTTTTGCTTAGTGCTTTCAGATCTGTGAGTAATTTACCCACTCTCCCGGGAAGGATAAAACTTTTTCCCTCAAATTTCCTCAGTTTATTCTTGAACCAAAGTCTTTTCCACTTTTGTTTGTGTGCTCTTTTGAACTTGTGCAGGTATTTTCCAACAGTGCTCGTATATGATAATAATTGTTGGCAGTTTGTTTTAGTGGCAAGGCACCCCTACCACTTCCCAGCTTGACTTTCTACCACAAAAATTGCACCGTCCTTGGTTTGCTGCTCCAAGTGTTAATGAGCAGCGGGTTGCGTTTGCTATGGGGGAAAACTTTTAACGAAATGAGAAATTTTAATTACAGTTTTGGTTTCTCAACGCGGATGAACTGGAAAATGATGGCTTATGTGCCAACCTTTGCTAGCTTTGGCTGATTACTCGCTAACTCATTGTGCAGTTTTGGTGCTTCTTAATTATGATAAATGGAAATTTTCTTCTCGGGTTTAGCTGGTTGAGACATGTTGAAAAACTATTAGGATTTAAAAACTTGAGACTTGGTGTAACGATTTTTTTTTATGTTTTGGTTTGGATGAACTTTGTATGTACTTTTGATAGGACTTACATTCAAGAAACAAAAAACTACAATTTTGAAAGCTGTCTATAAAAAGCTATGAAATATTAAAAAATCTATGTATTGAGAACGAATTATCTGATCGATTTGATTTCTTCGGCAAAGTTGTAGATACTGTTAAGGACTTCTCAGGAAAAAATATCCTATTTTAATTTCGAATATTATTAAAAATGTTAAACACGACAAAAATTAAATGTTTTGAACTATGACACTATTTGGTAAAACTACTTTCTTATTTAGTTTAAGAAGTCCTTTTGAATTGTCAGCAGGGATACAAAATTTCTGAACATTTTTCTAGAGTATTTTCAGACCTTTGTTTAATTTATCGAGAAGCTATAAAATTATCTTTATTTTAAAAACAAAGTTTCAAGTTAAAAAATAAATAAAAAAAAGTTCTAAACTGACCTGGAAAACTGTATATTAACCTTCATGAAAGATACCGATCTATTCTGTTCTTACACATGAATTGAACAATACAGTCCAGATTCGATTATCCGCAGGCCTTAGCAACATTTCACTTCGGATGAGCAAAACTTCGGTTAATCGAATCAAGAAAAAAAAAATCGTTGTCTTATTAATTCCAAGATTGCGACCAAAATGGCGGTGATGAAATGTTGAAAAATGCATTTTTTTTAAATAATAGACGGTCAATCATTTAAATTTGACTCAAATGGATTCGCAGAACTCAAATTTGATGTTTAAAGTAAAAAATACGAAAAACCATTTTTGATCGTGATTCGATTATGTGAAACTTGGACTGTAATTTTTTTTCTACATTTTTATATTGATTGATTTTTAAGAAGAAATATAGTTAAATTTTTCCTTAATATGATTCAGCACGAGTTGTTTTTAACATTTACGAATTCGGTAAAATTTTACGTAGTTTTCAATTGCTGAGCGATCGATAAATTGAAAGCAGCAATTTCAGTGTAATTTAGGCTAATTAATTACTTATTTTCATTACTCCATTCCCTCCTTAAAATTTGAACGTATTGGTGTCAGTTCACAAGAATCCTAATTTTTGCTTTAACGTTTAAAGAAAGATTATTTTCTCATTCTTCACAACAGAATGCTAATTTTGATGAAAATTTATATAATTTATTAAAATAAATGACTTATCTTCTTTCACAAATCAAAAATAATTAAAGGAGTCAAATAGTTAATTCGCGTTTGGAAAAAAAGCAAAACTCTCATATAATTTCAATTGAAATCTTTAAAGGTTCTATTATTGCTCTAAAAGATGCAAAAAACCCAGTGAAATTTTTATGAATATGCATTTTAATTTTCAAATGATGCTCACGTTTTAACTTAATTTTCTATTAACTGTTCAGGGTTCATGTTTGAAAAATTAAATTAAATTTAATTATTGGCAGTTTGGAATTGCAAGAATTATTAGTTAGAAAATAAAAGAATAATGTGATTATCACAGTTTTTTAGGCTTGGCATTATTTCTTAATATTATGTTTTCCTAATAACGTTTACTTTTTTATTATTTTGAAACTGTAATAAATGAATGATATTTTTGTGTACCTTTCATAGGTTTTGCAATCATGTACAAATCTAAAAATTCGCAAAAAATGTGCAAGTCTTTGTCAATTTAAAAATAAGTATAACATTTAAAATAGAATTGCACTTCTTTGCAACATCTCATGGGAAAGGATCATGTGATGCTATCGGAGGAACTTTGAAGCGTATGGCAACCAGAGCAAGTCTAGCTAAAGAAAAAAAGTTGAATTTTTTTTATTTTATTCCTTTTTGAACGTAGGGTTGAATTTGGGAGATTTTTTTCGAAAAGATCAGAAAATTTTACTGATGTTTTTTAAAGGGTTACATACATGTAGAAAATCACAAAATTTCATATTAAAGAAAATTTATTGAATTCACTAAAAACATGATTTTCAATCACTTTTCAATAAGTTTCATGAAGATATTACAAGCTTAAACTGAGTAAGAGACGATTTCAAGCTTAACATTTTGCTGTGCGCAAAGCGGACTGTCAAACTTTCTGAGCGTTTTTCTCGAAGCACCGAGTTGATTTACGTGTGCCACGATATCTCTAGATGGGTTAGACCAAATTGGCTGAAATTTGGGGTGAAGATTCTCAAGACATATCTCGTGTCATGACGAAGTCTGACTTTGAAATTTTGCTTTAAAAAAAAAAAAATCAAAAACTTACGACTTTTTATATGAAAAACATATTTCTAGGGTTTTTTTTTCTCAAAATTTATTTTCCCTTAAAGAACACCCAGTTACCAAAATCTAAACGTAGAAATATGTATCCTCCCTGCAAAGGCTTATGAATTGATCTCAGTTGAAAGGTTCTCCAAATCTCTGAATTGCAAATGTAACATCCTGGAGCAGAACTGTTAAATTCAAATAAAAACACAATTGAATTGAATTGAATTGAATTATATGAGAAACACAAAAATATTTCTATCTTTTTTTTAAATTAGTTTTTTGAAAATCGGCCTGCGTCACACAGAACCGGTTTAACGAGTCTTCACCAACATTTTGAGCCGATTTGGTCAAGGCAGTGTTGAGATATCGTGGCACCCGTTTTTTGAAACTGCTAGCATCAAATAGCAATATCTCGGCAATGATACAACCAAATGTCTTTAAATTTGTTTTAATAATAGATTAAAATGTATATTTTAATGCCCTGAAAACAGATATTAAATAAAATTAAGTGTGTGCTCACACCAACCTCTGACTTTTTTGTCGATCTACATGTGAAAATCGGATCAACAGTTTCCGAGATAAATTTTGTTCTAAATGAAAAAATGACCCTTCTGGGTCAATGTAGATTCGAAAAGTACATTAAATTTCCCATAAAATTACATGTTCCAAAATTTTTTACAGTCGAGTAACGGAAAATGGGAGAATTTTTAAAACTTTTTTAGTGTTTTTTTCGATGAAAAATAGGTTTTTTCGGAATTCTGAGTACGCTATCAAATCGGGCGTCTAATTTTACATAAAAGTCCCTTTGACACCAAATTTCTATCTCATCACCGTTTCAGGCTGCAAATTCTTGAAAAAACTCCTCTTTTTTCGCATGTTCAAAAATGAAAGGGGTCGTACCGCCCCTCCGTCACGAGATATCAAAAAACGGACCTCGGATTCGTGATCAAGGACAAAAGTTACCCCTTAGGACAAACTTTCACGCAAATCGAAGAGGGGTCGGGGCAACTGCTGTGTGAGTTGGCGGAGAATTACCCCCTTAGGCCGATGCAAATATTTAAAAAAGTTTTTGTCCCTCGGCCCTGGCCGAGGTCAAGGGGGGGGGCAAAAAAATAAAAAAATATAAAAATTTAAATAACAAGCCATAGTCTTTACATTAAATGAAAAAAGTGTTTTAAAATGCATTTTACACTAGTTCAGTTGTTTTGCAATCATTAGTTTTCAAAAAATCTAAGATCTGACAAAAACAAAAATTGTATCGAAAAAAAAGATTTTGCATCGAAAATTTTCAAAATATCTTAAGATTTTTTAATAAACCCAAACATGCTAAAAATGATTTTAAACGCAGGAGAATGTATTTTAATTTGATTTCAGCTGGTTGCACTTGAATTTTCATTGAAATTTTGAAGCTTATTGTAAAAATATTTTTTTTTGCCCCCTGATTTTTCGGGCCAATTTTGAAGGGGGGGTGACAAAAACTTTTAAAAATATTTGTACCAGCCTTATAAACATATAAAAAAATATGTTTTCTGCAAGTCAAGTTTTAGTGACAAAAAGTGAAATTGAAAATCACCAAAATTTGTTTTACAGTGTAGTCCTTATCCATACCTACAACTTTGCTGAAGACACCAATTCTCGATCAAAAATTTCCTTCAAAAGATACAGATTTTTGATTTTTCATGCATCAATTTTTGTATGGACAGCTACCAAATTTGTATGGAAAATTACATGAACAAACTTGTGATGCAAAATGGCTTCTTTGGGCATTCCGAAGGCACGAAAAAAGTTTCAGCCGGATTAAAAAATACAAAAAATCGAATGAACGAAATCAATGGTAAAGTTTGAATTTGCACAATGAAACTGAAAATAACAGGAAAATAATTAAATATTGGCATAACTTACCATATCCGATGGCCGCGTACATGTTGAACCGCAGATTATCGCCGGAAAACGTTTCCACAACCAGCATGTACAGATAGAGTCCTAGGGGAAAATTTCAGAGAGAAGAAAGAGCGAAGAAACATGGATCAAAGTCATGAATCAGTTCATTTTATGGCAAAGATAACACCAAGCCAACACAGTTTGAGATAAAGTGTAACTTTGTGAGCGGTTCCATGTGGGATTGACCTTGCCAGGATGCAACTACTTCCTTTTTCCCCGTCGATCTCGGATGTGAACGATAAGGACTCGCTTGAGGTTGGTCGATGAAGAAGCAGAAGAAGCAAAGCGAAGCGATTAAACGTGTTCAAGAGTCATTAGGTTCTGATTTCATCGCGTTCTTGCGTGTGACGTGACGACGATCGCCTGTCGTTGATTGGGGTTTGCTTCTCGGGACTTATTAAGGGGGAGGTTGTAGGGGGTGGAGTATTCTTTTCACATCGTACTTTATCCATTAGCCGAGTTTTCGAAGCAAGTTTTCCGTGATGGTCAATTTGCGGGCAGGGTTTCTCAAATTGTTACAAACATATACCAACATTTCAAAGACAAGGAACCACTGCAGTCACAGTCCACAGTGAATCGAGCAAGTGCAGTGCAAAAAGCGATCCACGGACCGAGTTTGGGTTAATTCCGAGCGGAAGTGACAGTTTGAAGGTTTAATTATACCGCAATTAGTTCCCGCAGCTGCTGGCAGCACTGCGCTGACTACAAAGAGCAATCCCACATTAACTCAGTGCGGACGTTACGCATCGGCGGCCGTTACTGATCGTGTGGTCCGCCCTAGAACCGCCCTGGCGGACCGAGGGCGGGCCGCCTGGGCGGTTGAAATTTGACATTTGAAATTTTTCAATTTCGTCCGCCCTCCATTCGCCTTGGCGTGCCATGGGCGCATCGCCTGGGCGGTTCAAACTGATCGCTGAAATGTTTCAATATCGTTCGCCCCTCAATCGCCGCGGCGAGTCAAAGGCTGATTGCCGTGGCGGTTTGCATCTGAAGGAATTTATTTCGAATTTGACATTTCAGTCAGTTTTCAACGAGCTTCGGTGGGTGTTGTTATTTAATCGGCGGCTGCTGATTTTCGTTGTTAAGTTTGTGTTGGGAGAAGTGTTGTGATGTTTAGATTGTTTACTTATGTAAACAAACAGTAAAAAGTGCGTTTGAAATGGTGATTGAAGGTTGTTTTGCAAGAATAATCGTAATTGTTGGTGTAATTTATGTGACACCCCTTATAAATATTGTTGGCAGATGTGCAATCATTTGGAATACTTAGAATTTGATATGTTTCATTGTTGTTACACACAAAGAAAAAATACTCTAAATTTAAAAAGATCGTTCGTTGGATTAAAAGTTCGCGTTGGTGAATATTCGTAGAAAGTTCAAACTTTTTAATTTAAAAGTTGGAAAGTTTTTGATACTACCATGCATTTCTGGAACAAAATCGTTGTATCGGTAAAAGTTTTTTATTTTTCATATAAGAAAAAACTTGTTATGGTAAGAATAAATAACACTTAACATTACAGTGATGATTTTCGAAAAATGTGATGGATTTTATTTCAATATTTTAATATTAAAACAGTATGTTTTCGTTTTATTGTTGTATTTAACGCATCTGCTTATGGTTAGCCAACTTCCGCGTCCGAAGACCCCAGGCTGAGCAGGTTACGGATGGACGTTTCGTAGGGCAGCAACATCGCGGCCTTCATTTTGGAGCGCGACAGCGTTGTAGAGAACAGGGTGGTCTCGTTGCCGGCCATCATCAGGACAGGCTTGGAGGAGTTGGCCATTGGTTGTTGATTCGGGAAGGGAAGTCGACGTTTTCCGGCTGGGAAGTAAAGCGCCTGAACGGATAGTTCCCGATCACTTCGTCCTCTTTCGAGAATGACAAAGATGTTCCAACTCGCCGTCAAAGTTCATCCCGCCGAAGCTGCGTTTGTGGGCGGAAGTTGCTGAAAGAGTTTGAAAGTAAATGAAATTGGTGAGACACGGAGCACATTCTTAATACTCACCGGTGACTTCTTCGGTATTGCAGGTAGATGTTCTCGATCAGGTTCGTCGGATCTCGCTCGAACCTCTGGAAGTAATCCGAGTACGTCAACTCCAGGACTTGCGACTTTCGTACAGACGGTCCATCCAGAACTGGTGCAAACTGTTCTTCTGGATGTTTAGGTAATAATCGTCAAACATTTCCCGCAACGAAAAATGGACTCCGGACCCTCAGGGCATCCCACACTGTCCCGTCATCACTTCCGGCACATAATGCTGCTGATGGTCGTAAACCGCCGGCACCGAGTGCAACATCTGCGCTGACCACCTCCGATTATGGCGCTTCTCGTCGTTTCCCTCTTCCGTCAGATCCTTCTCATCACCGTTAAAATTTACTTTATCGTACTTGTTCGAAAAGCGGATGTAAATCTGCTTCGACTTCAATTTCGTCCACCTGGCCACCACCACCGAATACAACCGGTGCAAATCCACATCCCGACCTCCGATCTTCGGCAACCGCATAAACTGCGTCCTACAAAAACAAACAAAATTAATCACAAACGCCACCAAACACCCAAGCTTCCTTCTTACCAACTCCGGTCGTGAAACAGCTGCAGGTCCTGCAGGAAGCTGGCCTTGTCCTTTTTCGAAAACCAACTTTCCCCCCGACCTCGTCCCGCACCGGCACCACCCACCTTCCGCTGCTGTGTCCGCGTCCGACTCCTGGCTGTGGCCGCGTCCAGATTTGATTCGCTTCGTGGACAAATCACTCACCACCGGCACTACCAAAATGTTTGTTTACATTTTGTACTTAGGCGTACACGGTTACACGAGAACGACGAAATGAAAGAAATTATGTAGTCGAATTAAAAGTAAAAACTTTTAAATCAGTTAGCAATGAGATTTTTAAAAACTGTAGCAGTAAAAGTTTTCATATTCAAAACAAGAAAAAAACTTTTAATGGAGCAAATTTTGACCACTTTTTATTTCAACAGTAAGTTACTTTTGCCATTACAGTAATATTTTTTTGTGTGTATGATTTGATTTGTTCTTATTTGTTTGTTTGTATGGAAATTTGGTGGACATTTTGGTAAAAAGTATATCTTTCCCAGTTACTTTAAGGGAAACCTCTTGAAGAGTATCGGGGTGGTATTTACAAAGCAGATTTTGTGGCAATGTTTACTCAATTTATTTAATGTTTTTTTTGTGTGAATGTTAACACTCCAAAGGTTGCGGGTTCAGTGCCACACGCAGAAAAATATTTTGTAGAATCAGCCTGCACGAGGTTTGATTCAACAACATTTTTGTTGAATATAATCAACGCCGATTTTGCGTTGAAACAAACCTTGATTTTCTCAATTCCACAAAAATCTTTTGTTGTTTTGATTCAACAAAAATCTTGATTTTCACATCAACAAAACGTTTTGTTGATTCAAATATACCTTATTTTTCTGCGTGCAGCAGTGGAGGCGATAAGTGGTGCAGCAGCGATTTTTGTCTTTCTTTTGTTTGACGTTTTTTAGGTGTGCATGATGCAGGACGTGGGTAAAAAGTAATTTCAATTATTTTCAATTATCATTTTAGTGGCAACAGTATCATTTTAAATTGTGTTTAAAATTTTTTTTACAGCTTCTTGGATCATTTATAAAAAAATAAAACCATTCACATTAACGACCCCCGGGTCTTTTGTGGTCTCTATTGCAAGTTTTTGCTCGAACCTAGGAGTCCGAAGGCTTGAATGGGGAGAGCACCCAAACCTCTTTCTACTCCAAGGAACCTTCCACCCCAGTGTTTGAACTGACGACCTTTGGATTGCGAGTCCAACCGTCGCCAGCGATTCCACTGGAGTAGGTTTGGTTTGGTGTGTTGTTTGTACTTATGGCATGGAGACGACTCCTACACCTGGAATGACTTAACGGACTAACAACCAAGGCCGGGACCGACATTTTACTTCCTCATCCGATGGAAGGTTGGAGCAGACGGGAATCGAACCCAGAATCATCCGCTTACAAAGCGGACAGCGTAACCATTCGGCCACGCACTGCCGAATCATTTATAAATGAACTGCTTATATGTATTTATCTATTCTTCATTTGATTTATTTGAATCATTCCTATTCCTTGCCCTTTTTTCTACCATTCCTCCATATCATATATGATCAAATTTCATTAACTAACGACAGTTACTGAAATAGCAATGGAACCCTCTGAAGAGTTTGTCTTTAAAATATAATTATCTTTCTTCCAGCTTCCGGGAATCTTCTTCAATTTTACTGCATACATTTTTATCTATTAACTATATGATTTATTTAAATGTTTATATCCTTCCCTATCATAATCCTTTTCTTTCAGCAATGGAACCATCTGGAGCATTTGTCTTTTTAATTATAGTTAATTGTTTTGCAGCTTCTCGGAATCATCTTTAAAATTACTGCTTATTTGTATTTATCTTTTCACTGTAAGAATTATTTTTATATTCATATCTACCATTCCCCCATACAATATATCTTGAGTTTTTTTTAAAAGGACCTTTAACTTTTTGTCTTCCATATTTTTATAGGACCTTTTAAAAAAAAACTCTGGATATGATAAAATTTAATGACAAAAAAGAACATGGGGTGTAATCTAATCATATGTTCTTCCAGGATACTTTCTTCGGATTCGCTGCGCTTGTGTTCGATTAGATTAGTAGAATTGTTAACATTCAATACGTTGCCTTTTTATATGTAAGTACCAATAATACATGAACATTTTAAATAATTTAGTTTCTAAGAATTAGTTTAAGAATTATTTTTATTTGCAGGAACTGATAGATCTTCGCAACAAATTTTCTTATCAATGTATTTTTTTGTTTCTTTATTTTTTTTTTTCATTTCACCTCAATGAACTAACAACGCACGTAAGATGTATTGAGAACAAAATTCAGCTGGATGAGCAGGGAATGTGCTTGAAAATATTTTTTTCCCTTTTTGTTTTATTTCTAAATTTCAGCACACAAAAATCTACAAACATCTGCATTTCTATATAAGGCACTTTGTGTTTTTTTCAGTTTTAGATGAACTTGAAACAACACAATCAGAATCCTGAAGGAACCTGAACGGGTATTCTGCTTGGGCGGATGAAATTTGTATGAAAGGCGAATCGAGGGCGGGCCAAGGCGGTTTGGCTTTTCGGGCGGATGAACTTTATATGGGAAGCGTATCGAGGGCGACCCGCTGGCGGACCAACCTCAAAAGCGGACGAATTGTGTATAAGAGGCGCATCGAAAGCGAGCCAAGGTGTTTGGTTCTTTTCAGGCGGATGAACTTCATATAGGGGGCGGATCTGAGGCGACCCGCTGGAGGACCAACCTACAGGGGCGGTCGAACCGTATATGAGAGGCGCATCAAGGGCGAGCCAAAGCGGTTGGGGCTTTTTGGCCGTTAAAATTTCATATGGGGGGCGTATCAAGGGCGACCCGCTGGCGGACCAATCTACAGGGGCGGCTGAACCGTATATGAGAGGCGCATCGAGGGCGGGCCAAGGCGGTTGGGGCTTTTTGGGCGGATGAATTTTATATGAAGGGCGTATCAAGGGCGACCCGCTGGGGGACCAATTTACAGGGGCGGCTGAACCGTATATGAGAGGCGCATCGAGGGCGAGCCAAGGCGGTTGGGTCTTTTTGGGCGGATGAATTTTATATGGGGGGCGAATCAAGGGCGACCCGCTGGCGGACCAATCTACAGGGGCGGCTGAACCGTATATGAGAGGCGCATCGAGGACGAGCCAAAGCGGTTGGGTCTTTTTGGGCGGATGAATTTTATATGAAGGGCGTATCAAGGGCGACCCGCTGGCGGACCAACCTACAGGGGCGGTCGAACCGTATATGAGAGGCGGGTCGAGGGCGAGCCAAGGCGGTTAGGGCTTTTTAGGCGGATGTACTTTCTATGGGAGGCATATCGAGGGCGACCCGCTGGCGGACCATCCTAAAGGGGCGGTTGAACCATACAAAACGGCGTATGTGGGGCGGATGAACGGCGGGTGAAACATTTCAAGGCAAACCTGGGCGACCCCGGGGCGGGTCGCTGGCGGACCAACGTCACGATAAAAAAACTGATCGTGCGCCAAATTGTTGCAAATTTTATCCGCCAGCGGGTCGCCCGTGGTCCGCCAATTCAAACGCCCGCGGATCGCCAGAGCGGTTTGGCGGTCCGCCAGCGAACCGCCGGCGGGCTGCCCAGTCAATGTGGGATGCTGCTTTTCCAAGCTGTGTAGTACCGCAAATGGAGACTGCACTGTTTTACTTTTTTCTTTCTTTTTTTGCAACCCTCAACTCCTCCTCAATCGTTCCATTTTCATCGCATTCACAGAACGACAAACGAACGGACGAACGTCTGCTGCTCGTCTATTATTTTTGCTTCGACAGCTGTGTTGTGCTGGATCTCTTCCCTGTAGCTCCATCTCTATCCCACATTGACTGGGCAGCCCGCCGGCGGTTCGCTGGCGGACCGCCAAACCGCTCTGGCGATCCGCGGGCGTTTGAATTGGCGGACCACGGGCGACCCGCTGGCGGATAAAATTTGCAACAATTTGGCGCACGATCAGTTTTTGGCTTCCTCTCCGAGGAATGCCATATAAAATCACTTGAAAATTGGCCAAAAAATGTCACTGCGATTTCTCGGAACTGGCTGAACGGATTTGGACACTTCCGGTTGCATTCGATCCCTCTTAGCTTCCGATAAGTCGCTATTGAAAATCTTCCCCGTAGCACTTTCCTGTCAAAAGATATTTAAGAAAAACGATTTGCAAACCTAAAACTGAAAAACAAAAAACGATGAAAATTTTTCAAAATTGCTTCATTTTTGCATAACTAGGTAGTCTGGAATGTCCTCCTTCCCGGGCTGAAACGGGACAAAAATCCATTGGAATTTGCCAAAGTTACAGCCACTTTAAGAAAACTGTTTGCATTCAGCCACCTTCAAATCGACTAAAACGAGGCCAAAATTAACCGAAATGTCGGCATGTTGCACATTTTTGGAAAGCTCTTTCAAAACCCAATCCACTGAGATACATATCTCGACGAATTATTAAGCTTAGTCGTTAATATCTGCGCTAAACTGCTATTTTTGACGATACCAATGCATTATCACATGCTGGTTCGCCCATCCGGCTAAAAAACCCACAACTATTATACTTCATTCGAAAGCATTTTTCATCGTGCTTCGAATGTCATCTTAGGAAATAAAATTCCCTTTGTGAATCGCGTCCAGCATGCAAATATTTCACCCGACCTCAAATCAGGTCCAAAATAGCCTCAAAAGTCGAGCGGCCGGAAGATTGCTCGAAAACTCAAGTCGAGCACCTTCCGGCCGGAAGATTGCTCGACAACGCGCAGGGAGAAAAAAAAAACAAATCAGCTCAGAGAGCGAGCGGGAGAGAACGAGATTCGAACCCACAGGCAAAAATAAAACTCTGGGGCGCGCCCTAGCTCACTACGCCAACTCGACTTGCTGAGAAGAGTGCAACAAGAACGCGACCAACTGGTCGCAATTGGTTTACGGCAGACTATTTTATTTTGGGGGAACCCGAGTTTTGGCTTCCTCTCCGAGGAATGCCATATAAAATCACTTGAAAATTGGCCAAAAAATGTCACTGCGATTTCTCGGAACTGGCTGAACGGATTTGGACACTTCCGGTTGCATTCGATCCCTCTTAGCTTCCGATAAGTCGCTATTGAAAATCTTCCCCGTAGCACTTTCCTGTCAAAAGATATTTAAGAAAAACGATTTGCAAACCTAAAACTGAAAAACAAAAAACGATGAAAATTTTTCAAAATTGCTTCATTTTTGCATAACTAGGTAGTCTGGAATGTCCTCCTTCCCGGGCTGAAACGGGACAAAAATCCATTGGAATTTGCCAAAGTTACAGCCACTTTAAGAAAACTGTTTGCATTCAGCCACCTTCAAATCGACTAAAACGAGGCCAAAATTAACCGAAATGTCGGCATGTTGCACATTTTTGGAAAGCTCTTTCAAAACCCAATCCACTGAGATACATATCTCGACGAATTATTAAGCTTAGTCGTTAATATCTGCGCTAAACTGCTATTTTTGACGATACCAATGCATTATCACATGCTGGTTCGCCCATCCGGCTAAAAAACCCACAACTATTATACTTCATTCGAAAGCATTTTTCATCGTGCTTCGAATGTCATCTTAGGAAATAAAATTCCCTTTGTGAATCGCGTCCAGCATGCAAATATTTCACCCGACCTCAAATCAGGTCCAAAATAGCCTCAAAAGTCGAGCGGCCGGAAGATTGCTCGAAAACTCAAGTCGAGCACCTTCCGGCCGGAAGATTGCTCGACAACGCGCAGGGAGAAAAAAAAAACAAATCAGCTCAGAGAGCGAGCGGGAGAGAACGAGATTCGAACCCACAGGCAAAAATAAAACTCTGGGGCGCGCCCTAGCTCACTACGCCAACTCGACTTGCTGAGAAGAGTGCAACAAGAACGCGACCAACTGGTCGCAATTGGTTTACGGCAGACTATTTTATTTTGGGGGAACCCGAGTTTTGGCTTCCTCTCCGAGGAATGCCATATAAAATCACTTGAAAATTGGCCAAAAAATGTCACTGCGATTTCTCGGAACTGGCTGAACGGATTTGGACACTTCCGGTTGCATTCGATCCCTCTTAGCTTCCGATAAGTCGCTATTGAAAATCTTCCCCGTAGCACTTTCCTGTCAAAAGATATTTAAGAAAAACGATTTGCAAACCTAAAACTGAAAAACAAAAAACGATGAAAATTTTTCAAAATTGCTTCATTTTTGCATAACTAGGTAGTCTGGAATGTCCTCCTTCCCGGGCTGAAACGGGACAAAAATCCATTGGAATTTGCCAAAGTTACAGCCACTTTAAGAAAACTGTTTGCATTCAGCCACCTTCAAATCGACTAAAACGAGGCCAAAATTAACCGAAATGTCGGCATGTTGCACATTTTTGGAAAGCTCTTTCAAAACCCAATCCACTGAGATACATATCTCGACGAATTATTAAGCTTAGTCGTTAATATCTGCGCTAAACTGCTATTTTTGACGATACCAATGCATTATCACATGCTGGTTCGCCCATCCGGCTAAAAAACCCACAACTATTATACTTCATTCGAAAGCATTTTTCATCGTGCTTCGAATGTCATCTTAGGAAATAAAATTCCCTTTGTGAATCGCGTCCAGCATGCAAATATTTCACCCGACCTCAAATCAGGTCCAAAATAGCCTCAAAAGTCGAGCGGCCGGAAGATTGCTCGAAAACTCAAGTCGAGCACCTTCCGGCCGGAAGATTGCTCGACAACGCGCAGGGAGAAAAAAAAAAACAAATCAGCTCAGAGAGCGAGCGGGAGAGAACGAGATTCGAACCCACAGGCAAAAATAAAACTCTGGGGCGCGCCCTAGCTCACTACGCCAACTCGACTTGCTGAGAAGAGTGCAACAAGAACGCGACCAACTGGTCGCAATTGGTTTACGGCAGACTATTTTATTTTGGGGGAACCCGAGTTTTGGCTTCCTCTCCGAGGAATGCCATATAAAATCACTTGAAAATTGGCCAAAAAATGTCACTGCGATTTCTCGGAACTGGCTGAACGGATTTGGACACTTCCGGTTGCATTCGATCCCTCTTAGCTTCCGATAAGTCGCTATTGAAAATCTTCCCCGTAGCACTTTCCTGTCAAAAGATATTTAAGAAAAACGATTTGCAAACCTAAAACTGAAAAACAAAAAACGATGAAAATTTTTCAAAATTGCTTCATTTTTGCATAACTAGGTAGTCTGGAATGTCCTCCTTCCCGGGCTGAAACGGGACAAAAATCCATTGGAATTTGCCAAAGTTACAGCCACTTTAAGAAAACTGTTTGCATTCAGCCACCTTCAAATCGACTAAAACGAGGCCAAAATTAACCGAAATGTCGGCATGTTGCACATTTTTGGAAAGCTCTTTCAAAACCCAATCCACTGAGATACATATCTCGACGAATTATTAAGCTTAGTCGTTAATATCTGCGCTAAACTGCTATTTTTGACGATACCAATGCATTATCACATGCTGGTTCGCCCATCCGGCTAAAAAACCCACAACTATTATACTTCATTCGAAAGCATTTTTCATCGTGCTTCGAATGTCATCTTAGGAAATAAAATTCCCTTTGTGAATCGCGTCCAGCATGCAAATATTTCACCCGACCTCAAATCAGGTCCAAAATAGCCTCAAAAACGTCTTAGCCAAGCCAAGACAAGTCAAGTCATTTCGGGAAATGACAATATGTATCGCGTTCTTAGATACCTATCCTTGAGCCATCGATCGACTCCGTTAGCGATACACTTTTTACCCTTTCTTAAATTTTCACTTTAGCTACGGAATGTGAGAGCGGAATGCGAGAGATGGAGAGAGTTTACGGAAATTATGACTTGTTCGAGCACTGCATTAGTTTTTACGCCGTGTCAGCATTAGACAGCTCGCATGCATTGTTCACATGGATTTTCGTCGACAGACCGTAGGCGTATTTTACTTTTACTGGGATAGAATAGCATTCAATTTAGTAAGTCTATAGACTATATACTTTATAAAGTAATATGCTTTCTGTCAAAAAGGATCGCAAAGTTATTACTTTAAATTGTTTTAAAAATCCATTTTAAATCCTTTGCGGTTGTATAAAGTGTCATGGTACCCAGAAATTTAAGCTTTATCATTGTGAATAATAATATTAGCAATTTAGTTGAATTTTAGAACTCAATCAACGAATTGTCTATATATATACAATGTATATTATACATGTACATTCTCAATATAAAAATTTGTGTATGAACCGAGAAGAGGAAGCCCCCATTCACCTAGGTGGATTAAGTAACGTTTTTTATCGTGACGTTGGTCCGCCAGCGACCCGCCCCGGGGTCGCCCAGGTTTGCCTTGAAATGTTTCACCCGCCGTTCATCCGCCCCACATACGCCGTTTTGTATGGTTCAACCGCCCCTTTAGGATGGTCCGCCAGCGGGTCGCCCTCGATATGCCTCCCATAGAAAGTACATCCGCCTAAAAAGCCCTAACCGCCTTGGCTCGCCCTCGACCCGCCTCTCATATACGGTTCGACCGCCCCTGTAGGTTGGTCCGCCAGCGGGTCGCCCTTGATACGCCCTTCATATAAAATTCATCCGCCCAAAAAGACCCAACCGCTTTGGCTCGTCCTCGATGCGCCTCTCATATACGGTTCAGCCGCCCCTGTAGATTGGTCCGCCAGCGGGTCGCCCTTGATTCGCCCCCCATATAAAATTCATCCGCCCAAAAAGACCCAACCGCCTTGGCTCGCCCTCGATGCGCCTCTCATATACGGTTCAGCCGCCCCTGTAAATTGGTCCCCCAGCGGGTCGCCCTTGATACGCCCTTCATATAAAATTCATCCGCCCAAAAAGCCCCAACCGCCTTGGCCCGCCCTCGATGCGCCTCTCATATACGGTTCAGCCGCCCCTGTAGATTGGTCCGCCAGCGGGTCGCCCTTGATACGCCCCCCATATGAAATTTTAACGGCCAAAAAGCCCCAACCGCTTTGGCTCGCCCTTGATGCGCCTCTCATATACGGTTCGACCGCCCCTGTAGGTTGGTCCTCCAGCGGGTCGCCTCAGATCCGCCCCCTATATGAAGTTCATCCGCCTGAAAAGAACCAAACACCTTGGCTCGCTTTCGATGCGCCTCTTATACACAATTCGTCCGCTTTTGAGGTTGGTCCGCCAGCGGGTCGCCCTCGATACGCTTCCCATATAAAGTTCATCCGCCCGAAAAGCCAAACAGCCTTGGCCCGCCCTCGATACGCCTTTCATACAAATTTCATCCGCACAAGCAGAATACCCGTTCAGGTTCCTTCAGGATTCTGATTGTGTTGTTTCAAGTTCATCTAAAACTGAAAAAAACACAAAGTGCCTTATATAGAAATGCAGATGTTTGTAGATTTTTGTGTGCTGAAATTTAGAAATAAAACAAAAAGGGAAAAAAATATTTTCAAGCACATTCCCTGCTCATCCAGCTGAATTTTGTTCTCAATACATCTTACGTGCGTTGTTAGTTCATTGAGGTGAAATGAAGAAAAAAAATAAAGAAACAAAAAAATACATTGATAAGAAAATTTGTTGCGAAGATCTATCAGTTCCTGCAAATAAAAATAATTCTTAAACTAATTCTTAGAAACTAAATTATTTAAAATGTTCATGTATTATTGGTACTTACATATAAAAAGGCAACGTATTGAATGTTAACAATTCTACTAATCTAATCGAACACAAGCGCAGCGAATCCGAAGAAAGTATCCTGGAAGAACATATGATTAGATTACACCCCATGTTCTTTTTTGTCATTAAATTTTATCATATCCAGAGTTTTTTTTTAAAAGGTCCTATAAAAATATGGAAGACAAAAAGTTAAAGGTCCTTTTAAAAAAAACTCAAGATATATTGTATGGGGGAATGGTAGATATGAATATAAAAATAAATCTTACAGTGAAAAGATAAATACAAATAAGCAGTAATTTTAAAGATGATTCCGAGAAGCTGCAAAACAATTAACTATAATTAAAAAGACAAATGCTCCAGATGGTTCCATTGCTGAAGTAAAAGGAATATGATAAGGAAGGATATACACATTTAAATAAATCATATAGTTAAAAGATAAAAATGTAGGCAGTAAAATTGAAGAAGATTCCCGGAAGCTGGAAGAAAGATAATTATATTTTAAAGACAAATTCTTCAGATGGTTCCATTGCTATTTCAGTAACTGTCGTTAGTTAATGAAATTTGATCATATATGATATGGAGGAATGGTAGAAAAAAGGGCAAGGAATAGGAATGATTCAAATAAATCAAATGAAGAATAGATAAATACATATAAGCAGTTCATTTATAAATGATTCGGCAGTGCGTGGCCGAATGGTTACGCTGTCCGCTTTGTAAGCGGATGATTCTGGGTTCGATTCCCGTCTGCTCCAACCTTCCATCGGATGAGGAAGTAAAATGTCGGTCCCGGCCTTGGTTGTTAGTCCGTTAAGTCATTCCAGGTGTAGGAGTCGTCTCCATGCCATAAGTACAAACAACACACCAAACCAAACCTACTCCAGTGGAATCGCTGGCGACGGTTGGACTCGCAATCCAAAGGTCGTCAGTTCAAACACTGGGGTGGAAGGTTCCTTGGAGTAGAAAGAGGTTTGGGTGCTCTCCCCATTCAAGCCTTCGGACTCCTAGGTTCGAGCAAAAACTTGCAATAGAGACCACAAAAGACCCGGGGGTCGTTAATGTGAATGGTTTTATTTTTTTATAAATGATCCAAGAAGCTGTAAAAAAAATTTTAAACACAATTTAAAATGATACTGTTGCCACTAAAATGATAATTGAAAATAATTGAAATTACTTTTTACCCACGTCCTGCATCATGCACACCTAAAAAACGTCAAACAAAAGAAAGACAAAAATCGCTGCTGCACCACTTATCGCCTCCACTGCTGCACGCAGAAAAATAAGGTATATTTGAATCAACAAAACGTTTTGTTGATGTGAAAATCAAGATTTTTGTTGAATCAAAACAACAAAAGATTTTTGTGGAATTGAGCAAATCAAGGTTTGTTTCAACGCAAAATCGGCGTTGATTATATTCAACAAAAATGTTGTTGAATCAAACCTCGTGCAGGCTGATTCTACAAAATATTTTTCTGCGTGTGGCACTGAACCCGCAACCTTTGGAGTGTTAACATTCACACAAAAAAAACATTAAATAAATTGAGTAAACATTGCCACAAAATCTGCTTTGTAAATACCACCCCGATACTCTTCAAGAGGTTTCCCTTAAAGTAACTGGGAAAGATATACTTTTTACCAAAATGTCCACCAAATTTCCATACAAACAAACAAATAAGAACAAATCAAATCATACACACAAAAAAATATTACTGTAATGGCAAAAGTAACTTACTGTTGAAATAAAAAGTGGTCAAAATTTGCTCCATTAAAAGTTTTTTTCTTGTTTTGAATATGAAAACTTTTACTGCTACAGTTTTTAAAAATCTCATTGCTAACTGATTTAAAAGTTTTTACTTTTAATTCGACTACATAATTTCTTTCATTTCGTCGTTCTCGTGTAACCGTGTACGCCTAAGTACAAAATGTAAACAAACATTTTGGTAGTGCCGGTGGTGAGTGATTTGTCCACGAAGCGAATCAAATCCGGACGCGGCCACAGCCAGGAGTCGGACGCGGACACAGCAGCGGAAGGTGGGTGGTGCCGGTGCGGGACGAGGTCGGGGGGAAAGTTGGTTTTCGAAAAAGGACAAGGCCAGCTTCCTGCAGGACCTGCAGCTGTTTCACGACCGGAGTTGGTAAGAAGGAAGCTTGGGTGTTTGGTGGCGTTTGTGATTAATTTTGTTTGTTTTTGTAGGACGCAGTTTATGCGGTTGCCGAAGATCGGAGGTCGGGATGTGGATTTGCACCGGTTGTATTCGGTGGTGGTGGCCAGGTGGACGAAATTGAAGTCGAAGCAGATTTACATCCGCTTTTCGAACAAGTACGATAAAGTAAATTTTAACGGTGATGAGAAGGATCTGACGGAAGAGGGAAACGACGAGAAGCGCCATAATCGGAGGTGGTCAGCGCAGATGTTGCACTCGGTGCCGGCGGTTTACGACCATCAGCAGCATTATGTGCCGGAAGTGATGACGGGACAGTGTGGGATGCCCTGAGGGTCCGGAGTCCATTTTTCGTTGCGGGAAATGTTTGACGATTATTACCTAAACATCCAGAAGAACAGTTTGCACCAGTTCTGGATGGACCGTCTGTACGAAAGTCGCAAGTCCTGGAGTTGACGTACTCGGATTACTTCCAGAGGTTCGAGCGAGATCCGACGAACCTGATCGAGAACATCTACCTGCAATACCGAAGAAGTCACCGGTGAGTATTAAGAATGTGCTCCGTGTCTCACCAATTTCATTTACTTTCAAACTCTTTCAGCAACTTCCGCCCACAAACGCAGCTTCGGCGGGATGAACTTTGACGGCGAGTTGGAACATCTTTGTCATTCTCGAAAGAGGACGAAGTGATCGGGAACTATCCGTTCAGGCGCTTTACTTCCCAGCCGGAAAACGTCGACTTCCCTTCCCGAATCAACAACCAATGGCCAACTCCTCCAAGCCTGTCCTGATGATGGCCGGCAACGAGACCACCCTGTTCTCTACAACGCTGTCGCGCTCCAAAATGAAGGCCGCGATGTTGCTGCCCTACGAAACGTCCATCCGTAACCTGCTCAGCCTGGGGTCTTCGGACGCGGAAGTTGGCTAACCATAAGCAGATGCGTTAAATACAACAATAAAACGAAAACATACTGTTTTAATATTAAAATATTGAAATAAAATCCATCACATTTTTCGAAAATCATCACTGTAATGTTAAGTGTTATTTATTCTTACCATAACAAGTTTTTTCTTATATGAAAAATAAAAAACTTTTACCGATACAACGATTTTGTTCCAGAAATGCATGGTAGTATCAAAAACTTTCCAACTTTTAAATTAAAAAGTTTGAACTTTCTACGAATATTCACCAACGCGAACTTTTAATCCAACGAACGATCTTTTTAAATTTAGAGTATTTTTTCTTTGTGTGTAACAACAATGAAACATATCAAATTCTAAGTATTCCAAATGATTGCACATCTGCCAACAATATTTATAAGGGGTGTCACATAAATTACACCAACAATTACGATTATTCTTGCAAAACAACCTTCAATCACCATTTCAAACGCACTTTTTACTGTTTGTTTACATAAGTAAACAATCTAAACATCACAACACTTCTCCCAACACAAACTTAACAACGAAAATCAGCAGCCGCCGATTAAATAACAACACCCACCGAAGCTCGTTGAAAACTGACTGAAATGTCAAATTCGAAATAAATTCCTTCAGATGCAAACCGCCACGGCAATCAGCCTTTGACTCGCCGCGGCGATTGAGGGGCGAACGATATTGAAACATTTCAGCGATCAGTTTGAACCGCCCAGGCGATGCGCCCATGGCACGCCAAGGCGAATGGAGGGCGGACGAAATTGAAAAATTTCAAATGTCAAATTTCAACCGCCCAGGCGGCCCGCCCTCGGTCCGCCAGGGCGGTTCTAGGGCGGACCACACGATCAGTAACGGCCGCCGATGCGTAACGTCCGCACTGAGTTAATGTGGGATGGCACTCTCTCGCTCTATGCCTGCAGGGTGGGTGCATCGACGCTTTTCCGCTCGTGTGGTTTTTCGCCACAGCAAAGTCAGTATCAATTTTCATTAGAAAGGCAACGCTGAGGATGTGTTTTTTTCTAACTTTTCTCGGGATTTGACTAGAATTACACTGGGCAATGAAAGGTTATATTTTTCTATTTATGTTTAATAATCATTCAATTCTGAAAATCACACAGCTAATGATTAATGAAAAGGTTCCATCTTTATTTTTCATTATCAAGAAATTAGCACAGTTAGTTTCAACTACAAAGTAATTTTAGTAATGTTCCTCGTGAAATATTAATGCATTTGTTTTTGTTTTTTTTATTATTATGAACATTAAAAAAAATGCTTTTATCGATGATTTCTTTTTTTAAATACCATAGCCGTATTGTTGAACTGATTCGTTGGCGTTGACCTGTCAAAAATTGATAGCACTGAATACTTTTCCATAATTTTTTGTGTGATCAATTTGATATGATTTGTTGTATTTGATTTGATAGATTTTTGACAGTACAATGAATGATGAAATATCTCGACTGCTAGCCATCAAAATTTCATCCTTTTTGGTCATTTCTCAATCATTTGCAGCCAGAAATGGTGATGGTTTGGAAATTTTGTGTCAAAGGGACTTTTATTTAAAATTGGACGCACTGGTGACGTACTCAGAATTTCCGAAAAAATGTATTTCTAATCAAAAATCTAAATTTGCAAAAAAATAAAAAAGTATAAAAACTGAAATTACGAGCCATGGTTTTAACATTTTAATGAAAAAAGTGTTTTAAAATGCATCATAATACACCTGCCCAGTTGTTTTGCAATCATTAGTTTCCAAAATACCTAAATATTGACGAAAATTTATTTTTTAGCAAAAAAAAGTTTTTGCGGTGCTGTACATTGGAATTTCGTAAAAATTCAAAATACTTTTAAACCAGCCCAATCATGCTTAATATGATTATTAATGCAGAAAAATGCGTTTTAGATTGTGTTAAGTTGATTTGACGTCTATTTTCATTAAAATTTTGAAGATTTTTTAAAAATATTTTTTTGCCCCCTGATTTTTCGGACCAATTTTGAAGGGGGGGGGGGGGGCGACATAAAATTTGAAAAATATTTGCAACGGCCTTCTGTTATTTTGAATATTCAAATATTAAAAAAAACCTAAAATATTAAACAAAAAATCAAACCATCCACATTAACGACCCCAGGGTCTTTTGTGGTCTCTATTGCAAGTTTTTGCTCGAACCTAGGAGTCCGAAGGCTTGAATGGGGAGAGCACCCAAACCTCTTTCTACTCCAAGGAACCTTCCACCCCAGTGTTTGAACTGACGACCTTTGGATTGCGAGTCCAACCGTCGCCAGCGATTCCACCAGAGTAGGCTTGGTTTGGTGTGTTGTTTGTACTTATGGCATGGAGACGACTCCTACACCTGGAATGACCAAGGCCGGGACCGACATTTTACTTCCTCATCCGATGGAAACAATCAAAATTAAAAAAAAATCTGGAATTTTCAAAACATTCAAACATTTTAGATTTCTCATTTTTTTAAAATCCATAATGTGAAAAAGATCTTATCTAAAGGAGTTGACTTTTATGTAAAATCGGACAAACTGGTAGCGTACTAAGAAATCCGAAAAAAATATTTTTAATCAAAAATCAAAATCTGCAATTGAAAAGTAACATTAAAGAAATTTGAAAAAATCATTTTTTATTTTAATTTTTTTAAATTTAATTAATGTTATTTTTGATATTAAAATATTTTAAAAAATCATAATTATTGACAATTAAAAATTAAAAAAAACACTGGAATTTTCAAAACATTCTAACATTTCAGAATTCTAATATTCTCTTCTTCAACTACTTTTAGAAATATAAGATTTTTTTAACATATTGGATTCTAAAAAAAAAAATTGAAATCTGAAATGGTTGAATTGATTTCAGGAATTTAAGAAATTATAGAAATAATAGAATATTTAGAAATTTTTGACACTTTGCAAATTACAGATATTTTAATTGATTTGCAGTTTTAACAATTTGAAAAAAATATTAAGTTTAAAGATATAAATTGCAGTTAAAAAACTAACATTTTAAAAAATCTCAAATTTTATATACTGTGGGAAATCCAAAAGAAAAAATTAAGATTTTTTTTTCAATTTCAAATTTAAATAAATAATAGAAATTTTTAATAAGCAGCTTGAAAAAAAGAAAAAAATTCAAAAGCTTATATATTTTTTAAATTTTTGGCTTTTTTGGAAATTCATTTCTAATAGTTATGGAAATTCTGAGATTTAAAACAAAATTTCATTGCATTTTAAAAATACTTCTTAAAATACATTTACTCCTGAACCAACTTATAATTTTATAAATATTTTTTTTGTGAATCTCAGATGATTTTGCAAAAGTTTCAATTGGAAATTGGACCAATTGATTCCGAGATATCGTCAGTTGAAAATTACAGGATATTTGAAAAAAAAAAACATTTTCATCGATTCTTTGTTAGGCTGTATCTCAGAAACTGTCCGATTTCCAAAGTTCCAAAGAGAAAATTGCAGGACATTTTCCAGCTTATCAAACATATTTTTTCAGGGGTGTTTTTCTTTCAAGAAGTATCTATATAATGCAAAAAATATACCCAGAAGTAGCTTTAACTTAAAAACTAACTTAATCCACCTATTTGGTTGGTGCCTTCCTCACCCTTTTTCTAACATTGGGTGATGGCGTCTAATTTCGTTAAGTTCAGGAATACAAAAAACACACATATCACTCAAGGGCTCATAAGGGGCATCATAAGTGGTCAGAACTCGAGACAGGGTTGCCAGATCTTCAATGTTTTGGACTCGTTGGAAAGGTCTTTTGATTACCTAACCAACGATGGGTCGGATGATGGATCCGGACATTGTTTACATACATTTGAGTGAGATCCGACTACAATAAAGTACATAAATATCAC
This sequence comes from Culex pipiens pallens, assembly GCF_016801865.2. Taxonomy (NCBI): domain Eukaryota; kingdom Metazoa; phylum Arthropoda; class Insecta; order Diptera; family Culicidae; genus Culex; species Culex pipiens. The sequence continues at coordinate 31,365,480 of NC_068939.1, forward strand.
TTAAGTGGTCAGAACTCGAGACAGGGTTGCCAGATCTTCAATGTTTTGGACTCGTTGGAAAAGTCTTTCGATTACCTAACCAACGATGGGTCGGATGATGGATCCGGACATTGTTTACATACATTTAAGTGAGATCCGGCTACAAAAAAAGTACATAAATATCACTTAAGTGGTTATAACTCGAGACAGGGTTGCCAGATTACCAATGTCTTGGACTCGTTGGAAAAGTCTTTCAATTACCTAACTAACGATGTATAACATGATGATGTTTGGTTCAGTTTACCGCCATTTATTCAACTTCCGAAAATATGCGAAAACACATTTTTATACATAACTTTCGAACTACTTATCGAAACTTCAAACAATTCAATAGCACCGTATGGGACCCTAAACCAAGTCAAATGCGACTAGTGGTCAAAATCGGTTCAGCCAGTGCTGAGAAAACTGAGTGACATTATTGGTCACATACACACACACACATACACACACATACCCACACACATACACACACACATACACACAGACATTTGTTCACATTTCGATTCTGAGTCGATATGTATTTTTTTTTGCTGTTTGAGTATTAAGCCACTTAATCCTGATTACGAGAACTATTGTAGCGTGTTACCCATTTTTACTGTTATTGAGCATTTCCAGATCTATAACACAGTCCCTATTGAGAGGGAAAGTGCTGTTCCATCCAGATGCTGTAAACTCCTTTCCTTGTGCCTTGTGCGCTATGTATCGCTAGAACCGCGGTGACAATTTTTTCGTGTCATTTTTCAAGCTCTTCCCAGCAGCTATTATTTGCCGCTCGGGGTCTTGTAAAGACAATTGTCTTTTGTGGTGCTATATTTGCGGTGTTCCCTTTGCTCTAATCTGGACAATGCGACTGGACTGCAGTGCAATACCGATCGGCTGGGCATTATTTACATGCGAAGACACGAGGAAAGTATTTTGGGAAAGAGGCGCAAAGGAATATCCCAAGATCGATCACATGCTTGAAGAGCACGTGAAGCAACCGTTTTATACTCATGCGGTTGCTGCTACCTCTGAACTTAAACCTAAGGCTGCCACCCTGAGAAGAACCCATGACATTCCGCTTATGAGGCGAAACCCGTAACCATTCGGCCACAGAAGGTTGGCGTCGATATGTATACATCAAGGTGGGTTTCCGAGCTTTAAATAAAAAGTTCAATTTTAGAGCAGGATTATAGCCTTACCTCAGTGAGGAAGGCAAAACGGTACATTTCATCAACAAAGTAGTTTTCGATAAAAAATTTGATTATGCTTCAATTGATGATTTTAATTGTTTTTTGTCCAGGTATTAGATATTTTCCAAAAAAAAAAACATAAATTTAAAAATATGGCCATGGCTCAGAAGTTTTCTCCCTAAACATAAAAATTATCAAAAGTTTAGAAATACGTATTTTGGGAATTCAACTGTTAGTAATAAAAAGTTAAATAAATGTTTTGAATTATAATAAAATTCCGATGTACAGCACCAAAAAAACATTTTTTTACGCAAAAAAAAAATTTTTGTCTATACTTAGATTTTTTGGAAACTAATGATTACAAATCAACGGGACATGTGTATAATGCATTTTAAAACACTTTTTAACTGAAAAGTTGAAACCATGGCTCGTTATTCAAATATTTATACTCTTTTATTTTTTTAAACCCCCCCCCCCCCTCGACTTTGTTCAGAGTCTTCAAAACATATGTGCAACGGCATTAGTAGATTGTACATAAACCACGAGGCCTTAAAATTTGAAATTGTCAAGCCTCCCTCCCCCTTTCTGCGTTGCTTTTTTCAGAAACCCCCTCTCATTTAAAAAGGCCATTTTATGATACCTTTGCCTACCCTTAAAATAAACTTTGTACTTATCAAAAAAACACGGTTTGAGAAAATGCGTCAAAAAAAATATTTTTTTAAGAGAATTTCAAAAAAAAAAATCCAATTAAAAACACACTCATTTTAAATTTGTCACCCAGTGTCGCCAATGAATGCCTTGCACTGCAAACAGATGCTAACGGTGGTTGCAAATGAAAGTGCAACGAGAGTTATGCAGATGTGTTGGGTGTATAATTGTGGTGCACCAGCTGAACACCCAACATGACGTTTCAGCTTGCATGCAGAGCTAGGATTCCGAACGAAGAACAATCATCTAACCAAGATTGACACATGGTACGATTTTGCTGAATGGATTGAACTGGCTCACATTTCAAGTCTAATATATTTATTTTTGTTTTCTATCAAAAAATAATAAATATTATAAGAATATCGCCTCAACAAACCTAGATTCAAAAAGGAGTAGATGTTCACAAAGATATCATTCCCAAAGGGACAGAAATTTCCCAAACTTCTGTCGTTTTCCACAAAGGTAAAGAATCTCAAAAGAGATTGTGTCATTAAATTAGTTCATTTCCCTGAAGCCGTTTAGGGGCGGAGAAACTCTTTCCCTCCCCGAAAGAGATAAATTCCCTAATTACGTAAGAGAAAACTTGGCGCGCGACTTAAGCGTGCTGAAGTTATGGCTCAGCTTTTTGGCGTTTTCCGTATCGGGGAAGAAAATTCGCGCGAAGTTTTCCTCCTTTCCGAAATGACGATGAAACTAGTGCATAAGAGGGTCCGTGTCTTGGTTGAAGAATTTCGTTGGATGAAGTGAGCGCGAAAGAAACGTGATGTAAATGAAATTTTTCTGCAGAACTTTTTTTTTATCTCTGGATGAACTGTCAGCGGAGGAGGATTGTGTTGGGTTAGCGATAAAAGAAATCGTTTCCTTAGTTGGATACTTTATGAACTAGTTCGTGACGTCCTGGAAGAGTCTTGAGAGAGAAAAAAATGAATATTGCACAGGATAAAGGAATGTAAGTGGTTGATAAATTAAATTACACTGGAAATAATATAATGGAATAGCTTCAAACAGGATCTTTTTTCTGTGTACTTAAGTTAAAAATAAAATAAATTATATTTAAGCAACCCATTGGAAAAAAACATAAATCGAGTGTTGGTTCATATGTTTGTTATTATAACATTATTAACATTTGGTTAGCTACGCATAATATGACTAACATCAATTCAATTTTAATTGTCAAAATCGTAATCAATTTGTGAAATCACAGATTTGCAGTCTCCTAATAATTACCAACATTCTCTTATGTTCCCTTAAACTGATAAATCCAACTCGACCAATCTCATCTCATGATCAACTTTATGAAAATGGCTCCCTAACTTTCCCGCTCGAAAGCTCTGGATATTTTCCATACACTCGTCGTTGCGGCCTCATAATAATCTAATCCAACGCTTTCTCGAAAGAAGGACCTTATCGCCCAGCATGCCATGCCCGGCCAGCCGGAGGTCCACGTGGCGGGAATATCAATGAAGCCCGCCATGACCTGCTGCGTCGAGTGTGTTGGCAACATAGTTTGGAATAGCTTTTCTGCTTTCTGGCTACTTGGATTGCACGGTAATCGTGACCAGAAGGTTGTGCTGTGCGCGGTATGTATATCTAAAACGTTGCTCGTTCAAATTGGATTAGATGGACTCAACTCGGGAAAGTTGTATTGATTGCTGGTCCGTGGATCATCAGAGGTGCTTCGTGAGGTCATCTATTTAGGATGGATTAAGGTGAGGAGATTTTAGCGAAGCAAATAAACCACTTTATTAGTGAAAATCACCTCATTTCGATGCTAACAAGCTCGGCAATCTACAGATACCGTGACTAATGAACGTTTACTCCAGTTTAACCTAACAAACGTAACCTGAACCGGGCTTGTTTGGTTGGAAAGTTCAATTTGCGGTTTTTCGGCGCCAAACGAAGCAACCTCTAGGGAAAAGGGTTAAGGAGCACGACCAAGGTTCAACGCCTGCTTGGAACCCTGGCACAATGATCAAACTGGGAACCATTCCGGGACAGGAAACTAGCTCTGACATAACCTCAAACTGCTGAACCGAACTTTGCTCACCACACCATGTACAAGTGCAGATGCGATGAGGAAGGAGGGGAAAACATGTGGTCTGGAGTTGATGGCAAGTTTCAACCGGTTTCAACCTTACTTGGGGCTGGGTAATAATAGTTCACGTACCTTCCACGAGCATCCAGAAGAAGTTGGTGAGTGTAAAGTAGTGCAGCAGCGTCACGAAGATGACGCAGCTCGTTAGGCCACCGCCGGAACTACCGGAGAGCTGCAGGAAGAAATGAGATGGAAGAAACAAATGGAGTGAATTTCGGTTAACTCTAAACTGTGTTTTAACCCTCTGCTGCCCAAATTTTTGTTTCGATTTTTTTATTCCCTTGTTTAGGAGGTCATTTTGAGATACTTTTGTGTTTAGGAAAACTTTTTTCGGGTTTCTTCGTACCTTTCCAATATTTTTAAATACATTTATTTCGTTTAGATTTTTTTGTTTTTTTATTAGTAGTGTTCTTCAAACTTCTATCATTATCTTTTGGTTTTCTGTTTTTTTCATCGTGTTCCAAAATCAACACAAAAAAAAAACAAAATAAGATTAAATAAGATATTTACAGTCTTTTTTTTTTTTTTCAAAAATCCAATTGGTTAAATGAAAATTGTATTTTTTTCTCGAATTTTCAGAATGATGTCTGTTTGGAGGCCCCATGATTAAATTGTAACCAGGTTTATTTATTTTTAATATTTTTGACATAACATATCTTCAATGATAGATAACTAAGTGATCAATCAAATTTCACGGATCGTTAAAAATGTTAAAAATTACCTTGTTAATGTGAAATTGGAAATTGTATTTTATGTTTTTTTTTGTCATAATTTCATTAAAAAAACAGAACGCAAACAAAATTACTAAAAAATTAAAATCGATCGTTAAATTTATATGATAAATTGAATAATGATTTTTGGTATTTTTAATCAAACACAGCATTTTTCCGCTTTTTAACAATTTTTGAATTATGGTACCCCATATCAGAACATCGGTGCAACACTTAAAAAAAACGATGAATTCGTGAATTTATTGATATCTTGAAAACAAATTGACAGTGACATGACTGTTTCAACGTAGTAAGCATTTTGTGTTTCTTTTTGTTTCAAGCAATCAAAAGTTGAGCTAAATTTAGTATTTTTCAAAGTTTATGTCGCCCCCCCCTTCAAAATTGGTCCGAAAAATCAGGTGCAAAAAAAAATTTTCAAAAAAATATCAAAATTTCAATGGAAATTGAAGTCTAATCAACTGAGAACAATCTAAATCGCCTTTGTCTGCATTGCATGTTTGACTCGTTTAAAAATATTTTGAACTATTATGAAATTACAATGTACAGCACCGCAAAAACTTTTTTTTCTCGCAAAAATAAATTTTTCGTCAGTATTTAGGAATTTTGGAAATCAATGATTGCAAAACAACTGGACAGTAGGGTGCCCAGAATATGGGACTTTTTCTCAAAACCTCGCTCCACAAGCTGAATATTGTTCCTTGACCTATTTTAGGACTCTGGGCCAAAAATGAGCAAAATCGGTCAACATTTGCCCATTGATACTCGAAGGTGAAGTTTGTATGGGAAAAATTTAAAAAATGTATGGAAAATCTAACTTTCTTATGGTTTGGTCTCGACGTCGCGCTACTTCCATCCAAATATTCTCAAAGTGAGATTCTTATTGAAAATTTTATGCTCTACAACTTTGTAGAACATACAAAAGCTGTAAAACTTGATCCTGAAAAGTTATTAGCGATTTAAAAAAGTCATTTTTGTATGAAAAACATTTTTTTCACCAACTTTAGGCTCGGGTATCAATGGGTTAATCTCAACCAATTTCGCTCAAAATTTACACAGATGCTTAAAATAACCCAAAAAACTGTTTTCCGCTTGTGGAGCAGGGGGTCATTTTTTCTGGGCACCCTACTGGACAGGTGTATGGTGCATTTCAAAACGCTTTTTTTCATTCAAATGCTGACACCGTGGCCTATAATTTCAATTTTCTAACTTTTTTTTATTTTTTTGCCCCCCCCCCCCCCCCCTCGACTTTGATCAGAGTCGAGGGACATAAACTTCAAAAAATATTTGCAACGGCCTAATGGATTTATAATTTGTTATCTCTTATTTAAGTTAAAATATCGATTTTTGCTTATTAAATAAATTGAACTTATTTTATTTTTTTATTTGTAAAGATCGATTATTTTTATACTATATCTAATAGATTACAATAGGTTAAAAAATTACAATTTGCAGTCGTAACTTAAACATTTTGATGCTGTCCAAAGCAAGTCAATAATTTTTGATTTTTCCGGTTCTACCTCATTCGCCAGAATTTCATTCCCCAGAAATCTATTCGCTTGAAAAGAGTATTCTTCAGATTCCCATTTCTCTGAATGACCACAAAATAAAACATTCCCCAGAACGAACCACTTCCCACAAATGTTTATTGCTGTTGTTAAACCAAAAGAAAGGGATTTTTTTACGAGAAAAATTAAACTTAACAGATTTACCCTTCTTTTTATAAGATTTGATGATTTCAAAATAATGGGTAGATTTTCAACAACAGAAGAGAATTACGAGATTCTATTTGATATTTTTCATAAAGTCATATCCAGTAAATTATCATCAGTTTTCCTGAAAAAAAATTTTAACCAATAAAAACAAAACATTGGCAAAAAATAAACTTTTAAATTCTATGAAAATTTGGGGTTAAATGATTTGACTTGTTTAATGTAACTATGTCACTTTTTTTAAATGAAATTTTTCAGGAGTTAACTTTGGCACTTTTTTATCATCATGTACAATATTGTTTAAGTCAAAATAACTATTCAAAAGTTGATGAAACAATTTTGTAGCAAAAGATGTCAAAAATCGGAAAAGTGACTGGAAAAATATATTTAATATTTAATATATTTAAAACACTGTTGAGACAAAAGATTAATGTAAATAAAATTGTAAAAAATAAAAGAAGAAAAACATATAACAAGAGAAGTAATTTTTGTTTCGAAAGACAAAGGTTGCAAAAACCAAAAACTGCTTAAACAGGAAAAAAAAAATCCTACAAAAAATTTTCAAAATAAACTCAAGCAAAACAACACAAAAATTAACCCTCTAATGCCCATTTTTTTACGAAGATTTTAATTTTCCCGTGTTTAGGAGGTCATTTTGTTTCATTTTTAGTATTTTTATTTGCATTTATCATGTTTGTTGTTTTTTTTTGCTTATTTTTACATATTCTGCTACAGAACGATATCATTGTCATTTAAATTGTAGGAAAATGCGTTGAAGCATAGTCTGGGACATTACAAAAATCACTGCATACTTATTTTTACTAAACATATTGGAAAAGTTAGTGAAAAAAAATTGACCCCAGAAAAAATGACATTTTTAAAAACATTGACAAAGCCACATAAAACAAGTGAAACTTTCAATCCTAAAATTTTCATGAATTTTATGAGTTCATCTTTCCAAAGCTTTATAACATCAAAAAATGGTTGGAAAATGATTTTTGGCGAGACAGGGTTGGGTTGTAGAGGGTTAACTTCCTTTTTATCTTGAAATCAGACAAAAATGGACAAAAAAGATCAGTTTGCTTGAAGGGTACAATGTTGAACTCCCAAACCGAAATATGTTTTGACTGTGGCCAAATGGCCACGTGGTGTCACTCACCTGCTGCGTCAGAATGACCATCCACATCAGGGCGGACAGAATGTAGGTGATGAACAGATTCGCATGGATCGTGTTACGCAGGCAACGTAAATCTCTGCAAAAGAAATAAAAATCGAGTTGAACAGTTAGGGATGTTCAAATTTCCTTTTTTTTATAAAACAAATATTACTTGAAGTAGACGAAAACTATCACAGCGAGGCTGAGCGCGATTAGGCTGATGATGTACCCGGAGTAGTAGATGATCGACGTGATCTCGACGATGTCCGGCGGTGGGTCGGTCATGTGGTGACAGGCCGTGTAGTGGCTGTAGTTGTCCCACTTGCCGTTGGGGTGGCAGTAGCGGGTGGCGTTTTCTGCGTGGTACGAGAGGAAGAAAAATAAAATTTAAAATAATTGGAGGTTGCCCCCGGTTGAGAGTGGAGTAATTAATTTTCTCCGATGATTTTTTTTTCACAGAATTTTTCCATTAAATTGGGAGATTTTTTATCGCAAGCGATTTTTTCACTCTTCTGTTAACACTTTTACCTGTCAATTAATCGGAGACCCAGAATGGCAATAATTGTATGTGCAACACATGAATAGCGATGCCATCAATTATTAATTATTATTTTTTGGAAGCGTGTCATAATTTGATTAAAAGCTTTGGAATCTGAATTCTTGCGAATTCAAACTGAAATGTTGTGAAATCGAATTTTTAAACGCTTTTTTTTTATAGTTTTGTTTCTGATTCCCAATTGATCTTTGAATTCAGTTTTCTGTAAACAATTTTTTTTTGTTGTAAATACAATTTTTGAAAACTCTGCAAAGAAAATAAACCTACTCGTTTCAAAACTTAAAGCCATCCTTATTCTCTACAGTCATCGCGGTAATTGAAACCCCAAGGCTGCAAAAATAACTGTCACACGTCGCAACCCCCTCCAGCTAAGCAGTCACACGTGCTTTTGTAGGTTATAAAAAAGCACACTCGTTTTCCCTCTCTGCTATTCTACCGCCGTCCAACCAGTTCACTCTGATTGTTTTCATAAGGTCATCTCCCCACGGGAAGCTTTAAGCCATTACTCAGTGAGAAAATGAGCACGCTCGCGTGAATTGTCCGAGTTGGCGGAAATAATGATGTGATCTTTTTGTTCGACTGGTTCAATAAACATAACTTGAAATACAATAAAAAGTATGGATGAAACAGATTTACTGCAAAATTTCTTTTTTAGATATATTTTACCTTTTCTGAAAATAATCAATGAATCGCGCGAAAAAAAATAAACTTTGAAAAATATTTGCAACGGCCTAACTTGGCCATGGCTCAAAAGATGCCATAAAAAAAGGTGTTAGTTTTTGCGCAATTTTAATTTTGGTATAACATTTGTAAAATGAAGCAATGAATTTACTTGTCGAGTTCTTCTTGTATTAATCATTTTTCGAATTTCCATTGGAATAAAGATATTGTATTTTGGTTTTGTGTGACTTTGACATTGTTTTGATAAATATATTTTTTAGGAGTCAACTTTGGCATTTTTTGACTAATATCTTTGATTTTGTAATTCGAAATAAGTCTACACTAATTTTTGTCCTATTCTTGACTATGTTTTACGCGTATTATTGTTAGTAATTTTATTAAAAAATAAATAAAATAAAAACAATTAATAAAAATATGAAATACAGTAAATAAACAAATGATATTGAATAAATGAAGTAATACAAATAAAAAACTAAAAAAGTTCAATTCAACAAAAAGTAAATGTTTGAAAATGCAAAGTGTATGGTATTGATGAGAACTATTTAGAAAAAAATATTTTTACGGAAATTTTTTACCATTTTTCTAATTAGGCCGTTGCAATATTTTTCAAAGTTTATGTCGCCCCCCCCCCTTCAAAATTGGTCCGAAAAATCAGGGGGCAAAAAAATATTTTTTCAAAAAAATATCAAAATTTCAATGGAAATAGAAGTCTAATCAACTGAGAACAATCTAAAATGCCTTTTTCTGCATTGATAATCATATTTAACATGTTTGGACTCGTTTGAAAATATTTTGAACTTTTATGAAATTACAATGTACAGCACCGCAAAAACTTTTTTTTCTCGCAAAAATAAAATTTTCGTCAGTACTTAGAAATTTTGGAAATCAATGATTGCAAAACAACTGGACAGGTGTATGATGCAATTTAAAACACTTTTTTCATTCAAATGTTGACACCGTAGCCTGTAATTTCAATTTTTAACTTTTATTATTTTTTTTGCCCCCCCCCCCCTCGACTTTAATCAGAGTCGAGGGACATAAACTTAAAAAAATATTTGCAACGGCCTTATTTTGTTACAGAAATTTAATTTCCCAAAATTTATTTTTTTAATTTCTTTATATTTTCATGTTTTAGGGAAAAAACCGCAACTTTTGAGATAGGGGAAAAAAATCAATAATACGCCTATTTTAAATGATAGTTTTGTTTATAAAATTATCAAAATATTTTTTTCGAAAAAGATCATAAAATTTCACAAATGTTTCATTTTTCAACATTGAAATTAGACCATTAGTTGACCATTAGGATGAGATTTAAAATACTTAAATTTTTCTTGTTTCTTTTTTATTTGCTATATTTCAGCAAACAGAGGTCCAATTTTCAATTTCTCTAAGGCAATTTTATTGGACATTTCCTGAACTTTTCGAAAAAAAATATTTTCAGAAATGGACAATCATGGACACTACTTAATAAAAATCGAAAAACGGCTATTTTGCAGATCAAATTTAACTTTAAGTGGCTATATTTTGTAAAACGGCTGAGCCACATATTTTATTTTAAAGAAATCTTTTTTGTTTTGTATATGAATTGGCAGTTTCAATTCATAAATTTATCAACATTTCATTTTTTTCAATTTAAAAAAATAAAAAATGCTTTCTTAATATCTTCTTGGAACATTTCATATTTGTATTTAAAATGTGTTTTCAGGAACTTTTTTTTTTAATTTCATTGCAAATAAAAAAACTTTTCCTGGCAACACATTTTTAAAACAAATATGAAATGTTCCAAGAAGATATTAAACAACATTTTTTGTATTTTAAAATTGAAAAATAGTTAGAGCATTAATCATTTAAGAGATTTAAAAACATACTGATATGAGCTGTATATTTTTATGCTCATACTTAACTTAAGAATTTGGCTGATTTACATGTATAATTTTCTTTAAAAAATGTGAGAATAAAAAAATACTGTTGCTAGAGTAAATAACTCTGATATCAAATCTTTTTTGTAGTTTAGGAGTGATTTTCATGATCAATCAAAGTGTTTTTGCAAAAAAAAAAAAAAAAAAAAATGATATTTAAAATTATTGAATGACGATTTTTTTTGCAAATATTTTGAAATAGTTAAGAAAAACTTTCAGTAAACGGGCAGAGATGATTTTTTCATTGTGGTTTGGTTGAGCGTTTTAGCAGAATGCATTAACCAATCCACGTTTTTTCAACTTCTCATATCATTTCAGCAAACATTTTGTAGACTGAAATTACTATAGAAAATATTACAATTTTATATAACAACATTAGAAATCACCCAATAACTTCCATCCATTCGGACCACCACAGCGCGCTCGCCATGCAATTAAAATTTCCACCAAACGACGACTACGACGGTCTCTACTGATTAAAATAGTGCATCACGGCAGCACTGGCAAGTGGAAGCTTCCGGATTTCCCCGAAAATGATACCGGGCAGGAGCCTCATCGGGCACGAAAATAACATGAAGAAATACGAGTAGTAGCGTAATTTAATTTCACGACTGCATTTATTAACCATAATTACACTTTTTTCCCCAACTTGCCCTGGTGCTGTCAGCGGGAAACGACGTGAAATTAGTGAAGCAAAAAAGGAGGAAATTTGGTTGTATGAAAAATAATAGCATTACGAGAAGAGAGGTTAAAATGAGGTGGATTAATTGTTAAAGTTGATTGAATAAGTTGTTTTCAACAAACATTGATATTAATTCTCTTGAAAGTTTGTCTGTGCAACTTTTTAAATCTGTTTGATGTGGGTAGCAAATTGCATCAATCAAAGCCGTAAGTGTTTCCTAACAATTTTAAAACTGTTCTCTCTACAAGCATCTAACTAAAATCCTTCCCAAATAACTAAAACAAAAGCTCAAAAGTTTTCCTGCGAGTTTGCCTCCGCCATTTCCGCTGCAATTGACAGTATCTCGTGGGGATCAGAAATTTTCGCATTGTTCTGTTCGGCCAAAAAGCACTAGCTAGCTTTTTATCAGGCCACGTGGAGACACCAGTGTTGCCGCACAAACTAACTGTCACTTTAGTGGGAAACCACACCAGGCGAGGGTAGGAAAATTGCTAGCATTGAATTTTAAATTTTTCAAGTGCCACAAAATGGAAAAGTTTCCATTCTCTTTCCCCACTGCACAACTGGGGAAGCTTTATCCGGCTAATTTTGACTTCGTTTCCGGATTTTTTGGAGAAATGTTTTTCAATTGAATGGGAAAGTTTCTTTTTTGTGTGGTGCGCTCTCTCACACGGGGAACATAAATTCCGAGCATGGCGGGAAAGTTTCAGGTTTCAATTTGCGCAGGAAATAATTGCTCTTCTGTTGGAGGAGGGAACAAAAAAATAATAATGGAAACCCACTTACGCGAATGGTCATAAATGACGCCGTTGTACTCTTTGAAGCACGGAAGCACGGCCCACGCACCGGATTCCGTCTTGGGCCAGCACAGGATCCGGTCAAAGTCGATCGGGCAGCCATCGAATGGAGTCTGTGGAGAGAAATGGATATTTGTTTCGTTCAAAAAGAAAGAAAATTAGATGAACTTGTGACATTTTTGTTTGTCGGCAATTTTTTTACAGTTATTTTAAAGATATTTCACAGACAAACAAGAAAGCGATTCTCAACGAAAATTAAAAACATTTTTTTAAGGACTTAGTTGAAATGGGCAAAAACATTTAATACACATTTGTGCTATTACTTTAAAAAATGGCTCATGGTTAAAAAATAGCCTTTATGGTACAAATTCGACAAAATGTTTAAATTATGTTTTCACGGAGCTTTTATGTTGATAATTTAGTTTTTCGGCTTTTTCTTAGATTTTGTCCTTGGTATTGATCCAATTGTTTTTCAAAATGGTTATGGTATCGACCCTAAACTGAGATATTCATGTAGTATAAGCAGCCTTGCAAAAGTATTTTGGAAAAATTGAGAAATTCAAACATCTTTTTTTTCTTAAAAATGGGTTTTTCTCAGTGTCACTTAACTGCTCAAACAATAGTTTCCAAGCTATACTCAGTTGAAAAGGAAGAATAATTAGATGCCAACGAGAAAAAATAATGCAGCAAAAAAAAAAAAAGCTTTAAATTTAAACTTTTGTGATTTTTTTTTTGCTTTTTTTCATTTTAGAATGAAGCTTAAAACATAAAATGAACTCAAAAACACTTACAGTGCCATCCCGTTTTTTGGCAACAATTTCTTCAACTATTCCCGATTTTGGCAACACCCAAATTAATTTAATATTTTTGGATTCGAAATATTTTTAAATCATTAATTAGTTTTTTCAAAACTAAAAAAAATCAATGGTAATGCAAGTTAGCAACTCTCTACGAAATCGGCCGATTTGGACCATTTTTATTTTTTGTATTTTTTGATTTGGCTCAAACTTTGTGGGGGCCTTCCCTATGACCAAATAAGCTATTTTGTGTCATTGGTTCACCCATACAAGTCTCCATACAATTTTGGCAGCTGTCCATACAAAAATGGTATGTAAATATTCAAACAGCTGTAACTTTTGAGTGAATTTTCTGATCAATTTGGTGTCTTCGGCAAAGTTGTAGGTATTGTTGAGGACTATTGAGAAAAAAATAGGTACACGGAAATTTTTTTTGCAGATTTTTTAATCAACTTTTTTTCACTAAAACTCAATTTCCCAAAATACGTATTTTTTGATTTTCGAGATTTTTTTATATGTTTTAGGGGACAAAAATCCGCAACTTTTGAGCCATAGAGAAACATGGTCAAAAAATCTGCCGCCGAGTTATGAATTTTTGAAAAAATAGTGATTTTTGGAAAAAATCGAAGTTTTATGCAAAAACAAATTTGACGTTATTTTTTAATGCAAAATTGAATTTGCAATCGAAAAGTACTTTACAGAATTTTTGATAAAGGGCTCCGTTTTCAAGATATAGCCACCGAAAGTTTGATTTTAGCGAAATATTTGCAGTTTTTCGATTTTTAAAAATAGTGACCATGAGTGACCATTTCTCAAAATATTTTTTATGAAAAGTTCAGAAAATTTGCTATAAAATTGTCTAAGAGACATTGAAGATTGGACCTCGGGTTGCTGAGATAGAGCCGCTTTAAGAAAAAGAAACACGAAAATTGAAGTGTTCTAAATCTCACCAAAACAACCTACCATTTTCTAATGACGATATCTCAGCAACTAATTGTCTGATTTTCAATGTTAATACATGAAACATTCGTGAAATTTTCCGATCTTTTCGAAAAAAATATTTAAAGAAAATTTAAATCAAGACTAGCATTTTAAAAAGGCCAAACATTGAATATTACGCCAATTTAAAATGCAAGTCTTGATTTAAAAATTTTCAAAATATTTTTTTCAAAAAGATCGAAAAATTTCACGAATGTTTCATGTACCGTAAACCGGGGTGACTTTGATAGAATTTCAATTTATTTTTGGAATATTTCCCAACTGGAAAGGTTTTTCTCAAGATTATTATTTTTAAAACATGTGCTGGGGTAGGCCACACAAAGTCCATGCACTATTTCTGAAAAAAGTATTTTTTCTATAATGTTTAGATAAATAGTTACGTTAAAAATTCTCATTTTAAATTGCGGGGTGACTTTGATAGTCATAGTTTTTCTTGTTAAAATCAGATTAAAGGTGTTCAAACTTTATTTTTACATTAAATGTACCATGACTAAGGTTGCTGATAAAGTTCTCAAGAAAAAAAATCAATGTTTCTATTTAGTTAACTAAGTTTTTAAGCTTTTTAACAAAATACATATAAATTTTAGGTAAAATAGTTAAAAAGTCGGATTTTTGTCTAAAATTTGTTAAATCTAGAGTTTTTCGTAAAATTATCGATTTATTTTACATTTTAAACTGAATTCGAAGCACGAATCACACACACTTAGATTTTTATGCCGAACTTCGGCAAAATTTTGCCGAAATCAGAACAACTTATCGCTCGGCAGAAATATATGCCGAATCTCGGCAAAATGGGAGTCATTCTACCGAATTCTCGGCGAAAAATGACAGTTAATATGCCGAAGTTCGGCATTTTTCTGCCGAAAAAATCAGTCGTTCTGTTTTCGGCAGAATTCTGCCGAGCTCGAAAATAAAAAATGACTGTGCAAGTTTTCACATTTTATATGAAATTTGTTCTACTGAAATTGTCTATAAATTTGAAGTTTTTTTTTAAATTATGTTTCAAAAACACATATTATTCAATATTTACAAAATAATTTTACCTTCTCTTAGTGCCAAATTGTCCAAAGATTCCGAAAATGCATTCTATTTTCCGATTCAAAATCATGTTCATTGAGAAAATCATGACACTTTGAGAAGTTTGAAATAATGCCTTTCATCATCATTTTCTTAAAATAATTAAGTAACTTTTTAAACTTTTCAAAATGTTATGAAAAGTTCTTCTTGAGATACTTTGAGTACTTCTCTACCATGGTCAGTATGATTCCAAACCATTCCATACGTATTTAATTTGTACTCTTCATTTTGCGGAAAAATCTCAAACCTATCAAAGTCACCCCGGCTATCAAAGTCACCCCGTTTTACGGTATTAACATTGAAAATCGGATAATTAGTTGCTGAGATATCGTCATTAGAAAATGGTAGGTTGTTTTGGTGAGATTTAGAAAATTTCAATTTTCGTGTTTCTTTTTCTTAAAGCGGCTCTATCTCAGCAACCCGAGGTCCAATCTTCAATGTCTCTTAGACAATTTTATAGAAAATTTTCTGAACCTATCAAAAAAAATATTTTGAGAAATGGTCACTCATGGTCACTATTTTTAAAAATCGAAAAACTGCAAATATTTCGCTAAAATCAAACTTTCGGTGGCTATATCTTGAAAACGGAGCCCTTTATCAAAAATTCTGTAAAGTACTTTTCGATTGCAAATTCAATTTTGCATTAAAAAATAACGTCAAATTTGTTTTTGCATAAAACTTCGATTTTTTCCAAAAATCACTATTTTTTCAAAAATTCATAACTCGGCGGCAGATTTTTTGACCATGTTTCTCTATGGCTCAAAAGTTGCGGACTTTTGTCCCCTAAAACATATCAAAAAATCTCGAAAATCAAAAAATACGTTTTTTTGGGAAATTGAGTTTTAGTGAAAAAAAAGTTGATTAAAAAATCTGCAAAAAATTTTTCCGTGTACCTATTTTTTTCTCAGTAGTCCTCAACAATACCTACAACTTTGCCGAAGACACCAAATTGATCAGAAAATTCACTCAAAAGTTACAGCTGTTTGAATATTTACATACCATTTTTGTATGGACAGCAGTCAAGATTGTATGGAGACTTGTATGGGTAAACCAATGACACAAAATAGCTTATTTGGTCATAGGGAAGGCCCCCACAATGTTTGAGCCAAATCAAAAAATACAAATAAAATCCATTTCCGGTTTTGGTAGAGAATTGCTCAAGTGCAATCAGCAAAAATCAATTTGAATTGCACTATGTTTGGGTTCATTCTAAAATCACTTGAATTTTTGAAAAAAATCGATGTAAAGAAACGCAAAAACTTTTTTTTCTTACAATTTTTTGAAAATTAATGATTGCAAAACAACTATATATATAAAAACGCTCATTTTTTCATGTAAATTGTTAATTTTTACCTTCAAATTATAACATACAACATATAACATCTTATTTTATTTTATCAAATTTGTTGTAACCATTTTTTCTATATTTTCAAAAAAAAAACAAATTTTTCAATAATTCATCACTCACAGTTTCAGATAAGGCACCATTCCATTCTCAATCAAAAATGATGCCTGTTTTGTTCCTTGAAAAAAAAAAAAATGAAAAAAGAAAATCAAAAAAAAATTTAATAAGGGAATTTAATATTTAATATAAGCATTAAATTTTCAATAAGAATCTCACGTTTGGGAATATTTGGATGGAAGTAGCGCACCGTGCAGACAATTGTAAGAAAATTGAGTTTTCCATAAATTTTATCGATTTTTCCCATACAAACTTCACCGTTGAGTATCAATGGGTAAATGTTGACCGATTTTGCTCACATTTGGCCCAGAGTCCTAAAATAGCCCAAGGAACAATATTCAGCTTGTGGAGCAAGGTTTTGAGGAAAAGTCCCATATTCTGGGCACCCTAATGATCAGCCACAAAAATTTATAGAGACTTACATAATTAAAAATCAAGAAAAAATCCTAATTCTAGAGAATTGCTCATAATGGTTAAATATTTTCAACTTTTGAATATTGTAAAGATTTATATTGAATATATTATTTTCTAAAATTCAAAAAATTTCGAAAAGTTGTACAATTTTAAATTGAAAGACCAATAGTTGCAATTTAACAACAATTTGACAAGGCAATTTTCCATTTGAATGGCTTATTAGTCGTTTTGTTTTTTTATCGGTAGCCACAACATATCACTAATTTAATAAAACTTGAGTGTCAAAGATGCACACATTTTGGAGCAAAAATCTCGATTTTTCCAATAGCCGTTGTCTTAATACTGGACAGATAATTAGGTTAATTTTTGGCCAAATTTTCGATTTTTCATGCCAAAAATTATTTTTTTCTAGAATGGTCAAATTGGTTGATTCTCAAAGCTGTTTAAAACTTTAAACACTCATTCTAGGAAAAATATGATTCAAATTTGAAGTGATGTATTTGCAAAATAGAAATAATTAAAATAGCCGTCTGTTTGTCTGTGACTATCTATTGCTGATATTTGTATGTAAGTTAGATTTTTTTAAACTTAGGTTCAAATGAAAACAGAAATCAGTAACTTACCGCGGCCTCCAAATCTAGCTGGGCCTCCAGCAGACATTTAAACTCGGTGCTGTTGACGTACGAGTCGAGGTCGGAGTCCGGCGGGAAGGAGCTAAATTCCTCGACGTCCGCCACTATGACCCGCTACGCTGGCAACACTGCCCGCACGAACTGTTGGCCTCTTTCTTCTTTTTTTATGCCTTCTCCTCGACACGCTCTCCACTCAGGAACAAGTTTTGTTAGCCGGTTAGTTGTTCGAAACAATGTTGTGCTTTCACCGTGTTTTCCCGTGCCTAATTACCACCGCAAGCAATGAGACAATTTTCCGTCCATTTTCCCCTGCTGTTAAAAATGAGAAAAAGTTGGTCGTTGTGTCGCGAAAGAAAAGTCCCGGTGACCCGGAAAATATTTTCATGAAATTATCCTGTTAGCTTTGCTTGGGAATTTTTCTGCAAGAAGGGGGGGGGGAGGGACTTGCGAAATGAAAAACTATTGCACATTTTTCCAGTTCTTTGCGCACTTTGAAGCCGGCGACGAAAAAAAGAATAGTAAAGAAAAAGCCCAAAAGCGCTTTCCAGTTTTGGGAGAAATTTATGCTCCACTTTTTGTCGCCGGAAAGGCTTAAGGGGGAGGCGAAAAAAGCAAAGGAAAATAAGATTTTTCACCACTTTTAAACACGGTCAGTGTGGTGAAGGCAGCAAAAAAGAAGAACGAACGAAAAATATACATGTTTATTGCTTTCTCACAAGAATGCATTCTTTCATTCATTTTTTTGTGAATGACATAAAAACGGGTTTGCATCTCTTGTGGGTTGCACATTTAAAATTTAAGATTTGCATCCGGTGGTTCCGTCATTTGTATGGGTTAGTTGAGGATTTTTTAGTTTTTTTTGGTGAAAACGTGAAATTCTGGAATGAAAGAGAGAGAAAAAAGATTATGAGCCAAAAGAAGTTTTTTTTTGAAGTCTAGACGAAACGAGATATGTAATTTTTTACAGATTATCATAATTTGCCAACATTGATAATTTTGCTTTAAATTAGGCTTAAAGCATCAACGTTTGATTTATTGTAAACTTTATTTCATTTGTACTATCCCAGCAGACATACTCTAAATTTACTCGAAACCACAGGGTCATTGCGTGATTATTAAACTTAAAAATCAACTATAAAGTTGACATTTTTTAGATTTTTCGGTAACCCTAGCTTAAAACTTACTCTATTCTAAGCTAGTTTAACAAACAAAAAAATCAAGTTCAAATTCAATATCCAACTTTTATATAATAAAAAGCTAAAATCAATTAAGCATTATTTGATTCTCCAAACTCCATTTTCCACCTCCAAACAAATGTAACTTAGCCAATGTATTAAAACTGTATTTTTTAGGGGTTAGTATGCAGTAATTTTTGTAGTGTCTCAGACTATGCCTCTACGCATTTTATGTTTACAATTTAAATGATAATGTTGCCATTCTAGAGCAACAAAAAAAAAAAAACAACCAATAAATGGAAAAATTGCTGTAAAAACATGAAAAAAATAGATAGGCAAAATGTAATTATATTTGGATGTAGTATAGGCCAAATACTACCAAAAGCAAAGATAAACTATACAAGTTAATTGCAAATTAAAACCCTAAAAATAAAACAAGAAAAACATAAAACAAGAGAAGTTAAGTTTTTCGTAGAACAAAAGTTGCTCATAATGACCTCCTCAACACAGCAAAAATAAAAATTTTGAAAAAAAATGGGCAGAAGCGGGTTAACAAATATACGAAAAGTTTCGAAAATTTTATCTCAGCAAAAGATTTTCTGATCGATTGGTGTCTTCGGCAAAAAATACACCTTTAATTTTTTTACAATTTTTGCATTTTTTTCCTTAATTTTTTTTCAATAAATCATATCTCCGCGCCATTTCATCCGATTTTAGCTGTCTTAGACGCAAAAAAGTTGATTAGTTTGGCTATTTAAGAAAAATAGTAAGAAGTTTCAAAAATCTAGCTTAACATATGAAAAGGTCGTATGAAAACTTAAAATGCTGTTTTGAAGGTCTCGGGACCAAAGAGCCTATGTCTGAAAATATTTTTATCGGATTCCTCGGAAAATTTCACATAACATATCAAAAAATGGTGAAGTTATGTTTTCGATACTCTGAGATACGAATTTTTGAAAATAAAAACTGAGTTTTTCGACGCGCCACGCGCAAAAATGGGAAAATGACGAAAACGGGAAAAAATCGACTTTTTTCACTAAAACTGCGATAACTTGAAAATTTCAGCGATGACCTATACATGTAAGGGTACCAAAAGTTGCGTATTTCAATTACGAAAATTTTGGTACCCTAACATGTATAGGTCATCGCTGAAATTTTTAAGTTATCGCCGTTTTAGTGAAAAAAGTCGATTTTTTCCCGTTTTCGTCATTTTCCCATTTTTGCGCGTGGCGCGTCGAAAAACCCAGTTTTTATCTTCAAAAAATCGTATCTCAGAGTATCGAAAACATAACTTTACCACTTTTTGATATGTTATGTGAAACTTCCGAGGAATCCGATAAAAATATTTTCAGACATTCTTTGGTCCCGAGACCTTCAAAACAGCATATTAAGTTTTCATACGACCTTTTCAAATATTAAGCTAGATTTTTGAAACTTCTTACTATTTTTCCTAAATAGTCAAACTAATCACCTTTCTTTTGCATCTAAGACAGCTAAAATCGGATGAAATGGCGCGGAGATATGATTTTTTGAAAAAAGTGGTTTTTGCGAAAATCGACGAAAATTGCCATTTTTCGGACCACCCTAACACGGCGTAGGTCACCCTAATGGCCAAACAAAAAAATACGGGTCTAATTATTTCGGCCAAGGAACCCCCAGAAAAATTTTGAGCCCGATCAGAGAACTTTTTTTCGAATCATGGGGAATTGCTGTAGAGCTACTCCAGTAGCTCCAAAATAGGTACACCAGTAATATGAATTTTTAAAGTTTATTTTGTAATGTGCTGGCACTGGCCAGCAGTGAAGTTATGGGAAAAATATTGTTTGTATTAGATTTGGCTGATGCTGATACAGATTTTGTTTGTATGTCCAAAATAGGTACATCTACCCTATGATTTAAGAAAGTAAATTTAGAATGTTTTAAAAATACTTTTGATTCTTTAAAATTATTTTTTCGATGTAAAATTGAATCTTCAATCTTTTTACAAACTTTTGTTGAGATAACAACCAAATTAATACGGAGACTTGTATAAAAAACGTTACTTGATCCACCTTTCGGTGGTTGATGCTTTCCTCTCATTTATAGAGTGATTCTAACCCCCTTAAGTGTCCACATGGTTTATGGATCGCCCCTTCCGTGATCGCAACACCGAGGAGGTTCTAATAAAAATAGGTGATGAGTAAAACAAAAAAATAGATTGCCTACAGACTTTATGTCAAAATTGTACAAACACCGCCGTGGGGAAATAGATTGAGGTTATGTAAATTCAGAGCATTTTTTTTAATTGCTTATAATTTTAGATAGGTAAGTCAGATCTTGAAAATTCTTAATCCACAAGAAAGGTATTTCAGAACCTTTCTAAAAATATATAATATGGCAGGTTTCCATGCAAAAACCATGCAGCAGTTTTTAAGCATAACTTTTGATGTGCTTTACTAAATCTTATAAATTCCAATAGGAACTTATGGGACCCCAAGACGAATCGAAAGGGGCCAATACGGTCAAATTCGGCTCAGTCAGTGACGAGATATTCCAGTGACATTGATTCGGTACACATGTCTACATACAGCCAAACACATAGACATTCGATCAGCTGGTGATTCTGAGTCGATATGAATAAATGACGGTAGGTTTAGGAGGAGGTCTAATTTCATTTTGTGAGTGATTTATAGCCTTTTCTCAGTAAGGTGAGGAAGGCAAAAATCAATAATGCGAGTTGGCTTACTTGAACACAAGGACTCGATAGTCTAAATTTCACCAAATAAAATAAGAAATATCGTGAAAAAATGGCAAAAAGTTATAAAATTGTTTATAATACATTTGAAATTCCTTTTTTTGCAAACAAAAATCAATTGATGCATTAAAATTTTCACTTTATTCTTTTTTATTGCTCTGTCGGAATTAATTTATGAGAATAAAAAATGCTCTAGTAACAATGGATTAAATTGTATTATGATCAGCTGCAATTTCGCAGTTTGAAAAGGCATACAGGAAATGAAAATAATCACATTTACCTAATTTAAATAACAAAAAAAACAAAGTAAAATTGGAAAACTTTCTGAATTCATAGTACAGTTGCATGTTTCCATCAACATTTTTTATCGTTCGTTTCAGCCATGCTAAGTAAATTAGGTGATGTCAATTTATGCAAAGTGCGATAAACTGACATCCTGTCCACCGTCAATCGTCCACTTGGTCAAACCTAACCTGGAGCTACTACGTGCCCCAAAAGCCTTCCGATCCTTCCTGAACCGAAACATGCCATCTCCATTAATCGATTTATGCAAATCACCACCGGACGAACCCGTGCACATTATCCAGAAGGCGTAATGTCCCTCCCATTAGCCGGATATTTACCGGCGTCGTTTCGGGCCATCAACTGGCATGGTAATCCTCGTACGTTCCGGAAACTCGGCCCGAAATTCTGCGTCCCTCTGTTCTCTGAGTCGGCTCCCGGTGGTGATGG
The DNA here is from genome assembly GCF_016801865.2 of Culex pipiens pallens. Taxonomy (NCBI): domain Eukaryota; kingdom Metazoa; phylum Arthropoda; class Insecta; order Diptera; family Culicidae; genus Culex; species Culex pipiens. Next base: position 31,387,747 of record NC_068939.1, read on the forward strand.
GGTCATACATATTTGCTCAATTTTGGTACGCACTCCACGTGTGGTGCAATTGATATCTGATGGGGAAATGAGGCCTCGTGCGGAAAGCCTCTGCCCAATCGATTGTTACTAGGGTAGGGGAGGTTGTGGTGTGAAGGGACTTCATTACACGCAACAATCTGACTTTTATTGGACAAACCAAAGAAATCTGTTGTCAAAAGCAAACACATTGTACCTGTTCAGCTTAGCTCGTCCCATCTGAGGTAATTTAAAAATTGTAAAAAAAATCTTCACCAAAAACATAAATTTACACGTCGCGTGTTCTGCAAACAAAGCATGCCACGAAAAAAGATCTTCTGACTCGGTTGTCGCCGTTTTTTGGAACTTTGGCCCGCAGGATATTGTGTGTCCGTTGTCCTTCTGTTCTGTTTGCGCGAGGCTAACATCTTTGCACCAAAGGTTATCATCCGCCCGACTTTAGGTGACAACGGCGCGCTTGGACGAAAGGGGAGGCAGGGGATGGTTTACATTATGATTACCTTATGAAAGGGCCTTCCGTTTTGTTTTGTTTGCTTTTCGTCAGCTGAAGTACCCACCCACAACGCTTTTCTTGGGAGTTTTTGATGCAGGTCAGGGTGATACCAAAGGGATTGAGCAGGATTTATTTCTGGTTTATTTCAGCAACCATTGGCATATCAAAAATACAAAAAAAAAACAATTAGATTTTCCCAATTTTGGCAACATGAAATTTAGATAGGTTTTTTATAAGGTAACTTTCGACTTCTAAATTTGCTCCTTATTTCAGAGAATTCTTTTGTTAATTGTAACTCAAATTATATCAGAATTTTACCGAAAACAAAAAAAGTATAATAACGTATTGAGAAAAATAAAACTCTCAGCGAAAAACAAAATCTATGTTATGTGAAATATTTTCAGACATAAACTCTTTGGTTCCGAGACCTTTACAATGGCATTTTAAGTTTTATACGACCGTTTCAAACGTCAAGCAAGACTATTGAAACTTTAAACTGTTTTTTCCCAAAAAAACGAACGAAGTTGACTTTATAGCTTATGGAAAAATACCTCCATTGGGATGATCGGATTAGTTATTAAAATAACAAAAAATAATAACAAAGATTTGTTCGAAGAGTAACTAAAAATGTGATTAGTCTGTTATAACAATAACAACCCAATAACAAAAAATTCATAACGGCGAATAACAAAGCTTGTTATAAATAACATAAAATGTTATTGGTCTAGTATTTTCAAATATCAAAAAATGTTATTCCTAAGTTATTTCCGTCTGCTCGGGAAGTGTATGAAAGTACGGCACAATCGACGAAAAAGGCAATTTTTTTGACCACCCTAACTCGTCGTAGGTCACCCTTATGGACAAACAAAAATATAAGGGTCTAACTTTTTCGGCCAAGGAAAAAAAATGCCTGATCTGAGAACATTTTTTTGAATCGTGCTGTTTTCGTGGAAAATTGAAAAATAACTGAAAATTTTGACAAATTACGAAACTTCTTTAAAAAAAATTAAAATTTTATGTGATAATGATCGATAATTTTTCATAGATATCGAGAGTAAAAGATTGTATTATAAATGAAAAAATAATCAAATAGCTTTGTTATATTTTTGAAAAAATTCAATTCTTTTCCACGATTTGATTATTCATTCATTTCTAAGAAACCTTTTTTAAGAGACAATTTTACATTTTTTTTGTTAGCGATTTGATTATCCAAAGTTTCTAAGAAACCGTTGAATAATCTAAATTTCGGAAAATACTAAAATTTAATGTTTTTTTTTCGAATTAATCGAGAATTTCTCAAAGATTATGAGAGTAATAGAAATTTGCAGGGATTTCCGAAAAATACTGAAATTGTGCCAAAAATATGAAAACTCAATATTTTGGCGAATAGTTTAATTTGGTGAATATTTCGAGTACAGTCCAGACACGATTATCCGAAGCCTTGATTATCCAAAGTTTCGATTATCCAAAGTCCGATTATCCGAAGATTTGTATGGGACTTCGGATAATCGAATCAAGAACAAAAAAAAATGTTTACTTATTTTTTCATTTGAGTTCTACGATCCCATTTTAGGGGGGAATTCTTCTTGATTTTTTACAAAACTTCACAATACTACGCTTTATCATGAGTTTGAAAATTCAAGAAAAACTTGTTAACATTATAAAGGAAAAAAGGATAGTAGATGAGAAAGTAAACATACTCAAAATAGTTCAGACTTGGCTAAACATATTTTATATGGCCGTTGGCTACCCGAGCAGACGGGAATAAGTTGGGAATATTTTTTTTTTGATATTTGAAAATACTAGGCCAATAACATTTTATGTTATTTATAACAAGATTTGTTATTCGCCGTTATGATTTTTTTGTTGTTGGATTGTTATTGTAACAGACAGACAGACAGACTGATCACATTTTTAGTTATTCTTTGAACAAATCTTTGTTATTATTTTTTGTTATTTTAACAACTAATTCGATCATCCCAATAACAGTTGGAACTATTCTTCCATAACAAAAATTGTTATTCCAAAGTTGTTTTGGTCTTCGATCAATATTAGACCAATAACAAATTTTGTTATGATAACATAAACTGTTATTCAACTCTTAAGCAAAAATTGATTTTTCAAGATTTTTTAAGAATCCATAGCACTTTGTGTTATTTTAACAGTATTTGTTATTGAAATGGCATGAATTTAGTTATTACCGTCTTTTCGGGTAGGTACTGTTTTGGGTCACAAACAAAATTAGTAAACAATATAAATAATATTAGATTTAACTATTTTAGCTAGGCCGATGCAAATATTTTTCAAAGTTCATGTCGTCCTCCCTTTAAAACCGGCCCGAAATATCAAGGCTGTTTTTCAAATAACTTCAATGTTTTGATAGAATCAGAAGTTTAATCGACTAAAAACAATTTAAAATGCACTGATATTTTTTTATGATGTTTAGGCTCATAGAAAATATTTTGAAAATTAGTCTGAATTTCGAAGTAAAGCACCGCAAAGATTGTTCGCACGCTAGCCAATGTTGACTGCTTGCTTTTGGGCTGTCAATTGGAATTTTGAATTGCGAATCTTCAGTTTGGTGGAATCTGCGATTGAAAAAGTAAATAAACAGCTACTGGTTGTCTAGTTTTTCGAATTCTTTCTGTCAAAACTGCGGGCTATATCCAAGTTACAGAGCAAGGATAATTACACACTTTTACAACTCTTTGTTCATTAAATTTTTATTTTCATTTTTTTGCTCCACCATGTTGGAGATGAAAAATTGAGCAAACGCATTTGGTGATGCAACAGAAAATCAACCACTCAAAATTCATTAATATGAAAACACAGAACTCTAATTTGATGTTAAAAGTGAGAAAAAAGAATAAAAAAATACTGTTTTTGTATCGATTTCGATTACACGAAGTTGCTATCAATCCTTTGGGATAATCGAACTTCAGAGAATCGAGGCATCGGGTAATCGAGCCTGGACTGTTGGTGTCAGTTTACGATACAAGTTGGAAGTTTTTGACCTTACGATTATGTTTGATGATGTGGAAACCTTGCATTAGATATTCTTAGAAATAACAAGAAAATGAGAAAAAAAAGTGGCCCAACAAGTTACAGATGGATTACGTTACACTTCCATATTGAATTCTAAAAGACCACCCTAGTGCAACACAGTTGCAGGGCAAGCTGCAAACTCGGCAAAAACCAAGCAACTTTTAGCTCGGTACATGCGTGTCGTCCTTGCCAGCCGCCGGGGAGTCAAAGGTTCAACTTCTGCAAACACAGTGGAAACACGTGGTGGGATGGAACCTGCAACCTGCAGCAGTGCTCGCAAAGTTCTTCGGAAAACTCCCTCCCGTGATCCGATCCGGAGCAACTAAGCTGGATTTAGCAGCAGCAGCAGCAGTCGGTGCTGGTTCCGGTTGTGAAGTGAGCAAAAACGAACATCCATCCATACATTAATATTAAGCAAACTTAAGAGCAATCGCAGAGATTTATGCGAAAGCCGGTCCCGGTCGGAATGTTCACAAAAGGGTTTTCTGTTGTTGCATTTCGATGGTTGGAGAGTTGGGCGGGAAATGTTTCCGATATGAAATATAATCCAATTGCAATGTGCGAAGAGCAGCACGATTTGCGGATTCTGCACTGTTGATTGGGAAAAAGGCCAACCTTATCCAATTTGTTGCAAGCCCTTGTTTGGATTCTGGGGGTAAACCCTTCTTTTGAAGGGATTTAATTTATGTTTCGTGTGCAAATTGTTTGGAACGATGGTTTTCAAACTGAATCTCAATTTCAGTTTAATTTATTAACGTGAATTTTTCACTTATTTTAGCAACATTTTCTCACTTATATTTGAGGTAATTTTAAATTTCTTTCCAACTCCGCTTTGTTTCCTTGTGCAAACAGTTTAGTGTACTCTTCCCTCCCAGTGGGGTTCTCCTTTGGTGTGATACTTTGCCAACGTAGTCCACGGTTGACTGGAACTACACGGCTCAGAACACGGTCGGTACGGTCCCAGCGTGGCCATCTTCATCGTGGTGCATTTGAAGAAAAAAGGGAAGCCTCGCAATAATCTCTTCCCTTAAAAAGGCCACTCAGTGCTTTGTGGGATTCTCTCCAGAACGGTTCTTCTTGGATTTCGCATGATTTTTTTGGCTTCTGGAATGTTTTTCGGAAAATGTCTAAGGCACTTATTGAAAAATATTTTTTCAATCAGACAAAAGACAGTTAAATAAAATCTTTGATTCTTTTCATACATTATGTTTCAAAAGATATATCAATTTCTCAAAGAATTCCCAACCAACGTTGACCATAATACTGTCCCAATCAACGTTTCTCTTTTCGTTGAGAGCTGTGGTCCACGACTGAAGAAGGTTGGCAAACAAACGCTAATTGATTGGTCACGTCCGTGTTCCCGGACCGATTGAATCCTTTCTTTGGTTCTCTCTTCTTTTTCCTCTACTATGGATGCCTTTGACCTAATAAGTGTTTCCGTTTTTTTCAACTCAAAAAAAAAAAATAGAGGGGAAAAAAGGAAGCCTTTCTTGCTTTATTTTCGTCGATGTTGGAGTTGGAGAAAATTTCAAAAGAATTTCTTCAATTTTAATTATTAATCAAGCTTTCCTCACAACTACAGCATCTCTCCAGCGGATGTTTGTTCTTCCCACGAACTGACCCCCACCGTATCGATTTCCCTCGATTAATTGGGCCATAATTGAAAAGGATAATAAATTTAGCGTCCGTTGTTCACGTTCGGCGCGATATAATGAAAAACGTACGTGGTAATTGCGATCATGCCCTGAATTGTGGTGAATATTTTGTTGTTTTTTTTTTGTTGTTGTTGGTTCCCACTTTGTACACAACATATCGGTGAGCCCCATCAATATTGGTTGGAAAATAACTCCCCGTCAATTGAGAGCACATGCAATTTTCAGTACTAAATTTAGTGCGGAAAATTGCAACACTAAATTGCTGGAGTTCTCGCAAATTAATTGGCCAATAAAATGTGGGGTCTGGGGTCAACCACATTTCCGCGTGCTCAATTAGAGCTTTTGAAAACTGGGGAGATCGTATTAAAGTAGCTTTAAAGTGTCTCTCTGTGGGGGTGTTTAAAATCTCATTAATCGATGATGCCCACGTGCGAAACGCAAGCCATCGCGATGGATCAATATCGCGAGCGGTCGTTGCTACCGTGAGGAATCCCATAAAATCCTCCAAGGATTTTCCTTCCAAGAAGTTGATGCTCTAAATGGGAATTAAACAGGGGTTAATGGAGTAAAACGAGCAAAAAATAAGCAAAAAAATCAATTTGATAAATTATATAAAGTTTTTTTTTAATTTCATGGTTAAAATTTGTCATGTCTTATTTTAAAGTTTTTAATAAAACTCAAATTCACCCCTACTGACCGCATCACTTCCTCTGAGGCATACTAACAAAAGAAGTTTGATTGACTTTTAATTACACGACACAGGCAAGCTTTCCGCAATGCTTCCCACCATAATTATTTGAACACACAATTCAATAGGTTAAAAAAACAGGTTTGTGTTGTGGATTCTTTTCGGCTGTTCTTAAGCCATTTATGAAAAATGAATGCAGATCAAGCTGATATTATTTCATACAAAATTTTATATTTGTATTTATTGTTAAGCTTATTGAATTATATTTTAAAATATTTTCACAGAATGATGAGCAAACAATATTATCAAATCCTATCATTTAAAACGTTATCACTCTGAAAAGCTAAAAAAAGAACAAACATGGGGCAGTAGAATGAAATCATCAAAATAAACAGCCCATTGTCACTGTTCTTTTCTAAACACGTGGCTCGGCGAATGATGCAATGTTAGAATGACCCAACTGATATTTTTAGATATGCTTGATGTGAGACTTTATGTAGTTGTTTCTTGTTTCTATGAATGTATTATGCATGCTTGGCAACACTTTATTTGAATTCTTACAATTAGTATTTTTTCATGGTATTTTAAACTGAATCCTGTAATAAAATATACTTTCCGGTTTAAGCCCAGGTTTCTTTTTTTTTCAAAAAAATGGAAAAAATACACTTTAAAAAAAATTTACTAAAGGCTGATTTAATTGTTTTTATCTAATACCATTTCAATAACAAATATCAAAAATAAATAAAATATAAAAAAAATTAAATAACAAACCATAGTCTCAAAATTTGAATGCAAAAATTATTTTAAAATGCATTTTACACTAGTTCAGTTGTTTTGCAATCATTAGTTTAAAAAAAAGTAAGATGTGACGAAATCAAAAAAAAAAAAATGCGGAAAAAAACTTTTTGCGATAAACCGGGCAGACGGGCAGAATTCATGCCATTTTAAAAACAAATACTGTTCAAAACACAAAAAGTGTTATGAAATCTTCTTGAAAATCCATTTTTTAATAAGGGTTTAATAACAGTTTATGTTATCGTATCAAAATTTGTTATTGGTCTGATATTGTTTGAAAGCCAAAACAACTTTGGAATAACATTTTTTGTTCCAACTGTATTGGAATGATCAGATTAATTGTTAAAATAACAAAAAATAATAACAAAGATTTGTTCCAAGAATCACTAAAAATGTCTGTTATTACAATAACAATCCAATAACAAAAAAATATAACGACGAATAACAAATCTTGTTATAAATAACATAAAATGTTATTGGCCTAGTATTTTCAAATATCAAAAAATGTTATTCCCAAGTTATTTCCGTCTGCTCGGGAATAAACATCGAAAATTTTCAAAAATTCAAATATGTTTAAATCATCCTAAACATGCAGTTTCTATAAAAGATGCCGATTTCACGCATTTTTAGTTTTTTTTAATCTTTTTATTTGGCTCAAACTTTGTGAAGACCTTCCATATGACCCAAAAATCTTTCTTATTCGTAGGTTCACCAATACAGGTCTTCATTTAATTTTGTAAAAAAAAAGATATAATCTGTACGATTTGAAGGATTTTTTTTTGACTGATTCGGTATCTTTGCCAAAGTTTAAGGTATTGACAACGACTTTTAAAAATAAAATAAGGTTTTTTTTTGCCAATTTGTAAATCCTTTTTTAATAAAATTTAAATTTCCCAAAATCTGCTTTTTTAAATTTATTTATTTTTTCGGAGAAAAACACGCAACTTTCGAGCCACATAAAATTACGGACAAAAAATTTGTTCTTTGAAAAAAAAAACCCTTCAAAAAAATTCTTCTCAATAAAAAATTTAATTAGTTTTATTTGAAATTTAAATGCTTCCAAAATTTTCAAGTTATACAGTCCAGACTCGATTATCCGAAGGTCTTGGTAAAATTTTAACTTCGGATAATCGAATCACGAAAAAAGAAATTTTTCCAAGTGTTATTTTCGATTGTTGAGCTTTAGTATGACCCTTAAACTTCTCTAAAATGATTTAGAATTTTTAAATCCAAGATTGCGGCCAAAAAGGGGATGATGAAATATTGAAAAAATGCATTTGTTAATTTTACAGGTAATCGACCATTCAAATTTTACTAAAATGGGGTCGCAGAACTCGAATTTGATGTTTAAAGTAAGAAAAGAAAACATTTTTTTGTTCGTGATTCGATTATCCGAAGTCTCATACAAACCTTCGGATATTCGAACTGGCTGAACATAAACGCTATAATTTTAGTTTTTGGTGATTTAAAATTGGACAATTTGTTGCTGTGTTAAAAATCCTTTCAAAGAATAAAAATTTACATAATTTAGTTCTCTAGTTAAGTGTCATCCAATACAACATAAATTTTCAAAAGAATATAGCTCGGCAAATATTCTTCGAATTTTGAATGTGAAAAAAATCAAAACATTTGTGAAATTTTCCTATCTTTCCTAAAAAAAATATTTAAAAATTATAAAAAACTTGCTAATGTTTGAAAACGACCTGACTATTGATTTTCAATCATTCCAAATTTTTAGCTTGATTTGAAAATTTGAAAAAATATTTTATTGGTGAGATCGGAAAATTTTGATTTTTTTTATTAGATTTAATTACTGAAAAATGGGTTTTAAATTTATGTGAATAATTATGTTTTTCTCCAACCATCATTCAAAGCTATCTGTAAGTATTGTGCCTGAAATTCGTTTGAACTGGGTTTGTTAATAAAACTCTCGAAGCACTAATCAAAAAAATTTACAATTTGTATGCAATTTGTTCTACTGAATTCCCAATTAATTTAGAGATTTTTTGAATTATTTTTTAAAAACACATAATATCTATTATTTACAAACATATTTTAATTACTCCTGGTGGAAAATTGTCGAAAACGCATTCTGTTTTCCGATTCGAAGTCATGTTCATTGAGAAAATCATGACACTTTGAGAATATTGAGAATTTTGAGAATTATCTATTTAACAATATTTTCTGAATTAAAGATAACTAACTTTTTAAACTTTTAAAAATTTTATAAAGAAATAATAGAAGTACTTTGAACACTTCTCTACCACGGTCAAAATGATTTCATGCCATTCCGTACGTATTTAATTTGTACTCTTCATTTTGCGGAAAAATCTCAAACCTATCAAAGTCACCCCTTTTTACGGTATTTAAATAGCATATCAGAAAAATAATTCTAGTCTCATTGATTTCTCGAAACTTTATAAGAAAATGGATAATATCCAGTTTCCGGTCAAAGTTTTATTTTTATTTATTTTTGGACGATTATTCTTTGGATTAAGATGTTCTGTATTTTGAAAATGAGAAAAGTAAATTAAATTACTCCTTACAATATACTTTTTAGGTAAAATTAATTCATCACGTGTCCAACTAATCTTTTGTTACAAATCTGCTGCCATGTTATTAACTTTATCAGTAATGTTCAATGCAATGAAATTGAATTCAAGGTTACACTACAGCTGACGTTTATCAATCTCAAGTGTTAGATCAACAGATCGATAACGTGCGTGATTCATTAACCGTAACTAGCTTACGCTTCCGTTAGTTAGATTGTAGTTTCACAGCAGAATGGTGTCCCTCAAATCATTTCGCACTTTGGGCCGGCTGTACGCCTGGGTGATGTTCCTGGTTTCGCTGGGAGTAATAATAACGTTAAAACTGGACAAAAGTGAGCAGCTCAAGTGTTTGATGTTAATTTTGTGAAACATGTGTTTTTGTTTTGTTTGTTTTTAGATGCCACCGGTACGATAATTTCAACTGTTGTCGATAGAATTGATGTTCAGCTGGCGATAGCGTTTTGGTTTAATCAGAGTAATTTTGAACACATTATGCTATCACTTTGTGCACCTTTTACGCAAAGTGTCATTTACGTGGTTGCCGCTGCTATTTTCGAAATTGCAATTGTCTGTGTAAGTCTAGTTCTAGGTCGTTTAATTTTTGCTACAAAGATTTTTTTTTCAGAAATTCGCCATTCTTGTTTCACTGTACGAGCTCTTTTTCTTTATAATGTCAATTATAGATTTAATAGTATTCATAATACTGTTTAAATATTTTCGAGGAATGTACGTTGACGTTTCAGAAGTGGAAAGAGCTCTTTATCTAATATTTGCTGGGTGGATTTGTAAGTACAAGAATACAATTGTTTAAAATTTATCAGCATGTTCTTCTTCACAGTGTACGTAATTACAATTTCGTGGCTCTTGAGAGGCGTTTCCCGGTACATCGATGCTGTGAACCAACCACCAACACTTGTTAGTTACGGAGACGTCGTTGTCACAGAGTTTGTAAGTGTGAGTGCAACACAGGTTCGCTATTGACACTCTTAACTTTTTGTTTTTAAGATACTCTTGAAAAACTCGTTTAAATACGTCAATAATCAATAAACTTATATAAAAAGTTAGAAAAATGCATTTTTAATACATAGTTTAAGCACATTTTCTTAATTAATTTCAACAAATAATTACTCAAAAATTAAACAAGCATTGTAGCTGCTCTTCAACCCCCTCAACTTTAATCCTCGGTGGTGACCCAGATACCGTCCCGACATCAATTGCAGTTGTCAACGGCAGCACCTTCCCCCTTTTCGTTGAGAGTGACCAGAGTGTGGCCACCACACTGATCAAAATCCATAAATCTTGCCCTTCATAACGGAAATGGCTAGAAACAGCAGCAGCAGTGCATCGTGAATGTAATAGTCACAAATTTCAAACGTGCTGAAGTGATGATAAACGGTTCTGCTGCTTTAGGGGCAGAGGCAGCTGGGAAGGATGCATCGTCTGGGACATTTTTCTTGCTTTATGGTCAAACGGAACGTTGCTTCATGTTCCCCATGTTGCTCTTTTAAATTATTTGGACCATATGTGATTAAAATATCACTTGGCTTAGAATGGCTCCAAATCACGTGCAAAAATATATGTCATATTTTGAAATGAAAATCAGTTAAAAAACATCAAATTTTGTTTGATAAAAATAATTTTAAGACTGAATTATTCCATCAAAAGAGGAAACGTATTTTTTACACAGTTGCGTTTTGAATCAACAATACTTTTAACCGCTTGTGGAGAAGTTGTTCTAAAAGCTGTTGAAAAACTACATGCTTATATGTTAAGCTCACAGCAGAAACTCTTTCTTCCTATACAGATCCATAATGCCACACTACTTTGCAAAAAAAGCTAAAAGGTCCAACCTTTCAACGTGAAAGCTCATCCCACTTTGCGACCATAGAAGGTGACCGGGAAAAACACTGTAAATTACTGCCCTGACCCAAGGAACCACTTGCACTCCCTGTTGGTCATAAAATACATCCTCCCAAGGGAGGGTTCGGAGGACACTCACGTGTGGTCAGCTGTAATCCCTTGTGGACACACACACACAGAAGCTCTAACCACGGTGGAAAATTGAAAATTGAAAAACCAGACATCGGATTTGGGACAGTTTGGAACCTGTCTCGTTAAGGTTTGATTTACGGTTGCAATCTAGATTGGCAACCAAGCAACAAATAGGTCAGAATCGATCAAAATGAAAAGCTTATTGGCTACTTTCTCTATTTTTCATTTTCCTCAGTAGAATAACCTATTATTTACAAGGCCCCCACAAATTCATTGAGGCAAAATAAATCAGTGCGGAATCACATCAACATCATCCCACATCAAACTGTGCTCTTTTTTTCCCCGAGTCCCCACCAGATTGCGTCAGATGGCTTCTGCCAGCATCCATCTTCGTTGAAGAGAGAGTGAAAAAAATGTGGAAAAAAGTTAAGCTGCGTACGATGCCATAAGATCCCAACTTTATCCGTCCTTTGGCGATGTCGTCGTCGTTTTACTTGTTGGAAGGAAGGTGATATCCCCGACCAACCATTCAACCAACAAACACACAACCACTCACACAACAGGTATCAATCAAAACGTCATTATGATGATATTAAAATTCAATTATCCGTAGGATGGGTATCCTTTTTTCTACCTTTCTCTTTTTTTCCAACCCCAATCTGGGCTTTGGCTTGTTCGAGGAAAAAGTTTACATTTTGTTTTGCCTGCTGGGCTTTGAAAAGGTTTTTTTTTCTCGTTTCATTCACAATGCGGTATTGGAGTTTAAGGAATATTGAGAAATTTACTTGTATTATGTACTCTGGGAGTTTTTTTTGTATTTTTTCAATTCCCGAATTTGAACAATTTTCATATGAAACACCTTTTAAATTTAGTTTTTAATTATAATTTCTTTTAAAAAAGGTGATTGCAACCATTTTGTATCTTTTACAATTCTGTACATACACCAAACACAGAAATGTAACATACAAAATTTAAAACTATTTAACCCTCTACTGCCCAAATTTTTTTTTCTAAAATATTTTTTTTCCCTTGTTTTGGAGGTCATTTTGAGCAACTTTTGTTCTACGAAAAACTTTACTTCTCTTGTTTTATGTTTTTCTTGTTTTATTTTTAGTATTTTAATATGCATTTATCTTGTTTAGTTTATGTTTGTTTTTGGTAGTATTTGGCCTATTCTACCATTCTATAATTACATTTTGCCTATCTAATTTTTTCACGTTTTTACAGTCACTTTTTCAATTTTTTGCATTTTTTTTCACATTTTCTGCTATAGAATGGCACCATCATCATTTAAATTGCAAAAAATACGTAGAGGCATAGTCTGGGACACTACAAAAATTACTGCATACTTCTTTTTACTGAAAATATAGGAAATGTTTGTAAAAAACTCAGCCAAAGTTGACCCCTAAAAAATTGACATTTTTAAAATCATTGGCAAAGTCACATGAAACAAGTAAAACTTCCAACCCTGAAATTTTCTAAAATTTTGAGAGTTCTTCTTTCCAATGCTTTTTGAAGATCAAAAATCGGTTGGAAAATTGATTTTTGGCGATTTTTTAGATCGAAGCCCGTCTAAAGGCGGGGTAAGGTTGTAGAGGGTTAACTCAAAAATTAAATGCTCACATCTTTGGGACATTGTAAGGGTTTTATTCTATATTCTTTTATAGTTCAACAACTCTTTATTTGAAGAATTTTATTATCTCGTTGTTGTCGTGCTATCTTATCGCACGTGCATTTTGGGTTAAATTGAGTTAATAACGTCATTTTGTGCCTCACATTTTGACCTTCACAGATCCCCAAAATTTGATTTCAAACCTGAGATATTCAATTAAAACCGAAAAAACACCGTGCATTGTTGTCATTTTTCATATGAAAGAAGTTTCAATCTTGTCGTCCTATTTTGTCACACCCTGAAAATTGATGTAAGTGCGACAAGTGGCCAAAGGAATGTCAGGTCAAAACGCGTTTGACACACGTACAAGTCCGATTACCGCAAACATTTGTAATTATAACTTGGTACGTCAGCAACCAAACTTCGAGACAATGCACAGATTGGTCAACCAACTATTTTATTTTGTTTATACAAGGTCAAACATTGAAAGGTTTTTTTTTTTATGGAACGTCAAAAATTGACGTTCGACAAGATAGCACGACAACCTCGATCTGTTTTATTTCAGAATAAAAATGTCAAATATTCTTCCACTGCCATCTTGGGCTTCATTTTGGATTATCCGCAATTTTTTTTGGAGCATTTGCTATTTTCGAGTTTTATGCCTTAAGTATTCGATTTTAAATCGAATTTGCAAACGAAAAGTACTTTGGTTTTTTTAGAAAAGTTTGTTTACTACAATTACTTAAAAAACTTCATCATCCCGGTACGAGAATTAAACTCACGACCTCTGGTCGTGAACCCCAGCACGCCGCTAGTCGAAACCCATCCCCTACCGGTCAGTATTCCCAGTGAGCATATTTACTCTTTTAAGGGATCTGACTTTGCCGAGCCAGACAGGAATCGAAACCATCAACTTCCGCTGCTTCCGCTTACAAGGCGAAACCCGTAACCTCACGGCCACGGAAGCTCGGCTGAAAGCATTGCACAGTGGTCCAGATAGCAATATTAAGTGAAAAACTGATTTGCGAAAAATGGTGAAGTTCTGGAGCTTTGGTGTCTTCAGAATAGATTTTTCAAATGGAATGTGGCAACTTTTGATCTGGTTGAAAATTAGGGTGGTTCACTTTTTTAACTTTTCAGGAATATTTTTGGTTTTTTATTGTCTTCTAGAAAGTAGCTGGGCTTGCCAATCCAAAAAACGAACGAATCCAACACGCAGAAAAATAAGGCATAAGGCAATAAGGCAACGTCAAAGCAACTTTTTCAAAACAACGAAAGATTTTTGTGGAATTGAGAAAATCAAGATTTGTTTCAACGCAAAATTGTCGTTGATTATATTCAACAAAAAATTTGTTGAATCAAACCTCGTACAGGCTGATCGTACAAAATATTTTTCTGCGTGAAGCAACTTTGTCGAAGACACCAACCTTTTATCTTGCAATCTACGCCTTCTACGATCAAATTTAAGAAAGCATCTGAGCGAACCTTCAAAATTCAATGATTTGAACGTAGCAATTCAGGGTTAAGTTTTAGAGAGTAGTGAGTTTCGGGGCTTAATTAGAGCTCTAAAAGAACATTTTTTTTAAATAAAATTTGGACTCGAGGGCTTACAGTTTTTAAAGGTTAAAAGATTTAAAAGATTCAAATTTAAAACATAATTAAAAAAATGTTGATGAAAAGCATTATTTTAATCTTCTCTAAGTGGCATGATTTTCTTAATAAACATAATTTTGAATCAGAAAATGGAATGCATTTTCGAATTCTTTGGGCAATTTTACATTAGGAGAAGGTAAAATAAGTTTGTAAATAATAAATATTAGCTACCCCGAATTTTAAAAATAGAATTTTTAACGTAACTATTTCTTAAACACTATTGAAAAAACTATTTTTTTTAAATAGTTCATGGACTTTGTGTGGCCTACCCCAGTACATGTTTTAAAAATAATAATCTTGAGAAAAACCTTAGCGGTTAGAAAATATTCCAAAAATAAATTGAAATTCTATCAATGTCACCCCAGTTTATGGAATCTCGAAAAAGCGCCGGTCAAATTTTAAGCGCCAGGTTGCATTCGAAAGGGAAGATTTATCACTACAAACGCTGAAAAAAATCACGGGTATTTTTCTTAAACTCGAGATATTTTCATTTGAAAATGTCTAATTTTCAAAGTTAAGGGAGCACCCTAACAAAAAAGTGCTTCGATAACCAACCAATTTAAGCCATTTAGAACGCTTCCTTTATGCTAAAACTAAATCGATTACCCCGATCCTCCAAGCTCCCAAATCTGACCACCACAACCGAGTCTACCGAGCAGTAATGGCTAATACGCTCCAAAGTTGGTCTTTTGACCTGAAGAGATTGTCGTCACACCGGATGCCACCCTTTCCTTTATTTCTTCCGGTGGTGATGGTCGGTTCGATGACACCGTTTGACAATATGCGCTGTAAGCAGGAGCTCAGAACATGGTAATGGCCTCTATCAAAGTATCGAGAAAAAACTAAGAGAACATGTTGCTTGCAGCTTCTACCGTTTCCGGGTTTCTTTCGAGGTAAGATGGGCTAGTCATAAATTATGAAACAGCAGCAACAGACTGTCGGTGAACTTTGTCTCTTACGCCCACTAAGTTACATCGGATGTTGGACCATTTTGGCTTATCGATAACGTTTTGCCGTTCTTTTTTTGTGTGGTTCTTTGAATACCATACAAGGAAAAACAAATTTCCCCTATGGTGTATGTTAGAGAACAACTTTTCTCGTTAAGTTAATGTGGTCTTTCGTGGTGGAAACGAATGGAAAAGTGATACTTTACTCTGTCACGCGATGCAGTTGTTTAACGTGGGAAAATTTCAACACCAGGTTATGCAAATAAAGGAGAAGCGCACAGCAAAATATTTATTTGACATTCGTCAACATTTTGAGGAAGTGTTTTGCAAACCAACACTTCCTGTTGATTTATGCGTAGAAGTTATATTGATTTTGGAACAAACTGAAATGTACTGAGAAGCCCTCAGTAAAGTAAAAGTAAATCTTTCCCAGTTCCTGAGGCGAACACCCTTGAAGAGTATCGGGGCCGGCATTTACAAAGCGGATTCAGTGGCAGTATTTAACTCAACTAATGTTAACATGTTAAGGTTAATGTTAACATTCCATAGGTCGCCTTCCTAAGGTGTCGTTGATAAGGTCCAGTTTGTGACGATACACTACCTTCCCTTTACTAAGCAATCGAATCCAGAAGAGAAACGATCACCAGTTGTGTTGGTCCGAGCCGGGGTTTGAGCCCCGATCTACCGCTTACTAGACGGGAGCGTTACCACTAGGCTACGTTGCGCGGTCAAGCCCTCAGTGAGGATCTGACCAAATGTTATGCAACTGAATTTGCTCTTCCTAGAAAGCAGACAGATTGGTGGACATTGGACAATTTGATATTTTCACGAATAACATTTGTGATCATTAGGGTGACAATAAAAAAAATCGACATCAAGAATATCCCTGATTTGATTCCTTAGGCAAAAATAAGCAACTGTGAAATATTTTAGCGAAATCGATTAAGGGTTAAGGGTCCTTTTATCGTAGAAGTTGGAGAAAAAAATCGTTAATAACTCGTCAGGGTTAACTCGGATTATTCGGTCTTTAACAAAGTTGTTTTTCATAAATTTTTACATTAAAATCTCACACTTGACAATGATCCGACATATTTAACGCCACCTTTTGGCGGAATTTAGATATTTTTGCTTTTCCCCATACATTTTTTCGATTTTTTCCATACAAACTTCAACGATAAAAAGCGACCCTTAACCCTTAACCGATTTGGCTCAAAATTGGCACAGTTACTTATTTTTGCCTAAGGAATCAAGCCAAATGGTATCTCTAACGATTTTCCAAAATATTATTTTATTGGTGAAATTTGAAAAATATTTAAAAAAATTAATTGAATTCTTATCAACCACAGCACATTGAAAATTTTATGTTTTGCATCTCATATTTATAAAAGGAAGATTTTAATAATTATTTTTGAGCTTTAGAAATTTTTGAAATTTTAACAGCGTTTAGAGCACAGTTAGAGCAAAAAAAATTAAAAGTTGTCAAATCTTTGGTGCTCACCCCTAGAATGATAGATTAGGATTTCAGGAACAATATTTTCATACAACAAAAAAATCCCAAAAATGGTTTACAACTCGCGCGCGGAGCTTTAATGAAAAAAGTGCATTTTTCGAGTATTTTTCAGAAATGCGCGCAGGGCCGTAGCCAGGATTTTTGTTCGGGGGGGGCTTGGGTGCAAAAATTCAAGGAGTATAAAAATCAGCAAATCATTTATACCATCACTTGGTTTGTGGTATAATTATTGAGATGAATTGTAAAATTGTAATATAATGTATGCAAAAAAGTCTTCAAACATTTTTATATTAAGTTTTCAATGTCTTTATTGAAGAAACTCCTTCGTCATTTTTTTTTCTTTATTTTAACAGCTAGTTTGTATTAAAGGAGTAGAGAAAGTGTTTTTTTTTTTAACATTTTCTTGAATTGTTGATATGAAATCCAATTTCGTGATAAACGTCGCTAAATTTAAAATATACTTAACTTGAATCAAATTTTTGAAAGCAAAAAATTTTTTTTAAAGAAATATCGATTTATCTAACCATAAGTATTATGTTTTCTGTATTTTATACTGAGAGAAAAACCCACGAACAAACTGGTAAATTTGAACTATCAAATTTTAAACCGTCTGGATTTACATTTTCGGCTGTGTGATAATTGTGATGGTTTATCTGACATTTTTCATTTTTTCTAGCACAACATAAAACTCATAACTGGAATATTTGTTTTTCTTAAAATTTTATAAACAAACTTAAACAATGTTTTACTTTAATTGTTCTAAGCTATTGAATTTCATATTTTGCGAAGCTCCTGGTGCTCTCAAAAATAAATAATTTTAATGAAATACAAAAAAAAATATAATCGTTGAAATTTCAGCTTCTGAAGTGTCTCCATGGTAATTGGACGACCCTATAGGCCTATAATGGATATCTATTAATAAATAGATTTGAAGAAAAAAAATCAGTGCCTGTGTTTAATTTTAATGTGTTAAACAATTTAGATAAAATGTATTCAATTAATATTTAATGCCAAAATATTCACTGGAAGAATTGTTAATAATGCATATGTAACCATTTTTAAATGCATATGTAACCGTTAAAATTTTCCTCGATTGCATCAAACATTAAAACGATTCATGTTTAACTTTAATATTCCAACTAAACGCCATTTTCAAATTCATTACTATTTGTACTCTGAAAAATTAGTCCAGAATTTGAGCAAAAATAAAATTTTAAAACATGACAAAAAAAATCAATCGATCGTTGCAGTGCTGTTTATATTCGAAATTTAAAAAAAAATAAATTAAAAATAAAATTTTCTGATCGAATAAACGGTTAAATTTAAACCAAAGAGTATCAAAAAGACATTATTAAAGATATCCAGAGTAAAAATATTTAAAAGTCGATGAATTCATAGAAATCATTCATTTTTTATCGATAAAAAAATAAATCCACAGTAAGCTTTAAAGTGCATATTTCGTTAAAACACAAAAAATAACATTATCCAATTGATTGAAAATAGTGTACAAACTGTTTAACAAGTATTTCAATGAAAATGATATAACAGCAACATCAAGCAAAACATGATTTGTTCTTATCGTGTAAAGACTCAGAACCATTGGAGATTGATCTATTAGTTCTGAGACACATCTTCTTGAAATAAAATAAAATATACGATAAAAATTGTAAATGCGAACACGATTAACAAATTAAAATCTTCAATTCACTCATTTATTTATTTTGAAATAACTGTCAAAACCATATTATTTTTAAAATAAGTTTTAATAGCCAATATGATTTTACAAGATAAAGGGGAAAAATAATGTAAATTGGCTGTGGTGGTTCTAGAAAAGACTCTCTTAATATTTCTAAGCAAAACAAAAAAACACACAAATGAAATCCTTTTTTTCTATTTCTGGGATCTAATCATGTTTAACAATTTAGTAAAAAAAACGAAACTATTGGCACTACGCCCCCCGGGGCATGGCCTTCCTCTAACGTGGGATTTCTGCTCCAGCGCCTCTGACGAGACAGGAGAAACCGGGACCGACGTTTTACTTCACCATCCGATAGAAGCTCAGTGGATAAGGCGGGAATCGAACCCGCGTCTCATAGCATCATCGGGATCGGCAGCCGAAGCCGCTACCCCTGCGCCACGAGACCCACTTAACAATTTAGTATTGTAACCATTTATTAAAATCGATGTTTGTTCAAGCAATATCTTGACTCTGGGAACAAAATCCTGCACATTTTATGGTTTAGATATTTTATATTTACGAAACCTTGCTAAATTAAAAATAAAGAAAACTTTATGTAAGAATTCATAAATCTATTAGTTTTATCCTGTAAATCTAATCTTAGTCTGCACTAGAATTCAAACATACCAATATTCGAAGCATCAAAAAATTTAGATTATTAAAACATAATTTATTGAAATGATTGAAAATTATTTTTTGAATATCTTTATTTAAAAATGATAAAAAATGTTTCTTTTATAATTTAAGGATTTTTTTAGTTGTAATTATTTTATAATTTTTTAAGTTTTTGATTTTTTTCATTTTTGGAATTTCTGATTTTTTTGAAATTACCATGTGTAATTATTATCTTAAATTTTTGATGTTTTGAAAGTAAAGAATACTTTATGTAAGAATTCTTAAATCAATTAGATTTTTCCTGTAAATCAAATCTTAGTCTGAATGTTGCTACAAGAACTATATTTTACATTTAAACGAAAATTTTAACGGCCCAGAAAAGGTTTACGAAAAGACTTCTCTTAAGCGGTATGCAGCTGAAAAGGAACAGAAACAAAAAGCGTCGTTTGATATTTCTTCGGGTGCAATATGTGTTGATGAAATTTTGATTTGTTTATTTGAATGCGACTGAAAATAACGTTTGAAAATAATGTATTCGCTTAAATAATATTGAAGAATTGCCTCATGAAGCTGACTGTCAAATCATAAAATGCTGAAAAAAGGGAAAAGCCATTACAATAATCACTTAATTTTCTGGTAAAAATAAATAAATTTAGGAATACTATTTAGAATTCAAACATAAAAATATTTAAAGCATAAAAAATTTAAGATTGAAAAAAAATAATTTATTGAATTTTGAATAACTAAATTTAAAAATGATATTTTTTTTAGTTTAGGTTTTTTTAAGTAGGGGAAATCTACCCTTTCCAATCAAACACCTATCTTCGTCATATGGAGAGTTTGATGCTCGATTAAAGCTCCAAAAATACTATTTGGGCTATAAACTTACCAGCAACAGCACCGCCTCGAGTAAGCACGCAAATGTATGCCACTTACTGGCCAAAAAGATCACATTTAATGCACTTTTGATCATAATTTGTATTTTGCGAGACCACTTCTCATCATTTTGTTGGCACATGTGACACAGTGACACACACGAGAATCCCTCAAACGCTTAATGAATATCGCCAAAATTAACTTTTCACTTTCGCTTACTTTTTCACGACGCTTAAGATATGAAATTGCTTCCAACTACCGGCAACATGTTCTTTTGATCATTAGTAAGGCACTCACTTGAAGAATAATCCCGAAAAATGTAATAAATTAGCAAGCGCCATCAAAAAAACAAACGCGCCAAGTCGTTTGACGTTTCAATTTTCACTTTGCATTCCAAACGAAGGCTGAAGAAAACCGAGCGAGAGACGAAGGCAAAAAAGAACAAAGGCTGGCCGTCAACACCACCAACAGCACAGCCAGCGATGCCAGGAAACTTTCCCTATAAATGCCACTTTTCGTGAGTGTTCGTTTGAACTGTCAGCGCAAATGGCAACACTCGACAGAGTGTTGGAAGAAAAAAGAACTAAGCCGATATTAGAAAAATGGGCGTGGCCCAATGCATTCGCCTCGATTAGAATACCCTTGGGAATTTTTTTTTGTTAAATGCTTGGTAAAGAAATAGAATAACTTTTAGTGAAAGTGAAAATAAACAGAAATGTTCACAAAAACTTGCTCTACTCGTTGGTGTACTTGGTTTTAGTAAAATTCAAGGGAGACTCTAGATTATCCAGCATCATTCAAACACGACCGCTTATTAGGATTAAAATGGGTAGATTTCCCCTATTAATTATTTTATTAATTTTTCAGTTTTAGATTTTTAAATTTTTGGAATTTCAGACTTTTTGATATTATTCTGTTGAATTGTTATCTTAATTTTTTTATGTTTTTCTTTGTCTTATACCAAAAAAAAATTAAATCAAAAATTATGAAAATTTAGAAATTTGAAATTGTAATTTTTTTAAATCTTTAATTAGCCGTTGCGAATATTATTCTGAAGTTTATGACACTAAACTCTGACCAAAGTCGAGAGGGTTAAAAATCAAAACTACAAGCTATGGTTTTATTATTTTAAAAGTGTTTCAAAACACACTTTAAATCAGTACAGTTGTTTTGCATCAATAGTTTTCAAAATATCTAGCTGAAGGCGAAATGTTTTTTTCGTGAAAAAAAACTTTCCGCGGTTCCGCGACATGTTACAAAAATTCTAAATATTTTTAAATGAGCCCAAACATGTCGTTTATGATTATCAAAGCAGGAAAAACATTTCAAATTTGTTTTCCGAACCGACCTGGTCGCTGGTCCTAAAAAGCCTTAATCGAAATAAGTTATGAATAAAAAAAAATGTTTTTAGTTGATTAGACTTCCATTTTCATTAAAATTGTGAAGCTATTTCTTTTTTTAAATATTGTATTTGCTCTCTGTTTTTTGGTCGATTTTGAAAAGGTGGCAACATAAACTTTCGAAAATATTTACAATTGATATTCAGAAATAAGAAATAAAAAAATAATAAAGAAATTTCAAAATTTTCAAAATGCGAATTCTAATCCGTAAAATCCAAAAAATAGAAATTAAATTGTTTAAAAATGAATCATTGATCAGAAATTATACAATTTGAAAATGATGTTTAATTAATTTAATTTCAGAGTTTTTGAATCCGAGCTAAAATTTTTCTTTACATTTTGAATATTTTTATCATCTTATTTCTTCCTTTAAAAATCGCAAGCTCATGCACAAAGTGAAAATTAGTTGATAATAAGGATTCACTTAGTTGATCTTCCGATTTTTGATATATTAAATAAAAATTGGAGATTGGCCAAGGTGGAAACTAAAAAATGTGACCAAAAGAAAGCATTTTGGACGAGTGGTTTCGGAAAAAAAGGTTTACGAAAAAGTAATAAAAAAATACACACAGATATTTCTCAAGCATTTTTCTCTAAGGTCTCAGATATGTAACTAACCATATTCTTAAAACCAAAACGATAAAATAAGAATTGTATTTCTGATAATAGTCAAAATTCACTCAAATGTTTCTCATATTAAATGCATTCGTTTTTGAAAACAAAATCTAAATATTTTTGAGAAATTATGATAAATTTTGAAACATGTAGAAAAAAAACATTTGTTAACAGTTTAATGGTTTTAATGCAAATAAAGGAGGGCTATTAATTTTACAGTCCAAGTTCGACTAGCCGAAGCCTCGATTATCCAAAGTTTCGATTATCCGAAGTTCGAAGGACTTCGGATAATCGAATTAGGAACAAATGAAATCGGCATGTTTTATTTGCTTGTTTTTAACATCAAATTCGGCATCTGCAACCACATTTTAGTTAAATATGAACAAATCTGGTGTTTTTTTAAAGGTCCAATACACCAAATTTTCAGTTTTTGCTTTTTGGGTGTTTTTTAATACCCCTGACTCAAGGCGGTTTAAAAAGCACCCAAAAAGCAAAAACTGGAAATTTGGTTTATTGGATTATTTAAAAAAAACACCAGAAATATTTCTTGACCTCCATTTTGGCCGCCATATTGAATCCAAAAATTCTAAATTATTTTATGATTCTTCAGGGGTCATACTTAAGCTCTACAATCAAAAACGACAACGAGATCTATGGATTTGTGCTGTCCCTATTCAGACTGTACTCCCGATTCACCCCAAATGACGGTAATTATTTCTATGTAGCCCCTTAGAGCAGTCCGCTCGGAAATTGCTATTTTCGAAGGTCAATAACTTTTTAGCAAAAAACCCAAAAAAATAAGGTGTCTTCGGGAAAGTTTTTCCAAATTTAAAGAAGATATTAGTTCTGAAAATTGGTAAGAACCGGATAGTTATTGCGCCTTCCATTGGTCAAAAACTGAAACAGTTGCTTTTCTCCATACAATTTGACGATTTTGCCCAAACTTGGTGGTCAGTGGTCAGAAAAAGCTCAAATTTTGGAACTTAGGCTAGTGATGGGTAAATCTTTGATTTCAGGGGATAGCCCCAAGTAAGTCTAGATTTGGACCACCCTAACCAATGTGATGCTAAAACTACAAGATAAATGAGATGTTACAGAATGGAACAATGTTCAAATCTGCAGCTCATTTTTTAATTATTGGATCCATAATCTACAAAAACTGAGCCCGGCAATGGGCAGGCAAATTACTTAGTTAGATCAATCAATTCTTGATTCTCTATCTTACTATCTTACAAATTATTTCTGGGAAGAGAACACACAATCATTGATTTGAGATTTTTTAAGGTAGTACAATTTAAAAAAAATTGGAAAAATTTCGGGGGGGGCTGCAGCCCGGTAGCCCCCCCCCTGGCTACGGGCCTGAATGCGCGTAACAATCATACTAAAGTCATTCAAATTTAGTCGCCTTGGGCTTCAAGTTATAGTTCAATGTCCCCTGAACAAATTCCTGTACAGACATAGTCTATAAAAGCTTGTGTTTGGGCATGGCAGGGCGTTTTAGGGAGAAAAATTGTATTTTATAGCTAAAAAAATAAAAAAATCACTCCCCAAAACGAGCCAAAAATTTTTGGGGCCAAAACTAATGCATTCAGCTAAAAGGAAATTTAACGGAGATCATTTTGCTTTTTTAACATTCAATTTATGTCTACGCAAAGCCGAGATATTCGCATTTTAGTGAAAAAAAAGCGACGAATTTTCAAAATTCTTAGTATATAGGCGCTTTTAGCATAACACATTGGCTACTATTATTACAAACGGGAAGGCATATATTTTGGATATTTTTATTTTGCTCGTTCAAAAACGATATTTATTTAATCTAGAATTTGTTTATAACATATTATGAAAAAACATGAGATTTACTCACAATGTGACGTAAACGACAAATAATCATAAAGCATAATTAATTTCATTAAAGTTCATAACTCCAAGCTGTGAACGTTTTTTTGCATGTACATTCGAATTGAACAAATTTATTTATAAATAACTTATTTTTTCAAAAAAAAATACCCATTAGAGCTTTATTTGTTCATATCGAGAAGATCACAGAGCAGTTCTTATAAATATATCGTTTACGTCACATTGGGAGAAAATCTCATGTTTTTTCATGAAATGTTAATAACAAATATCGTTTTTGTGCGAGCAAAATAAAAATATTCAAAATATATGCCTTCTTGTATGTAATCATAGAAGCCAATGTGTTGTGCTAAAACGCTTATATACTAAGAATTTTGGAAATTCGTCACTTTTTGTTCACTAAAATGCAAATATCTCGGCTTTGCGTGGACATAAATTGAATGCTAAAAAAGCAAAATCATCTCCGTAAAATTTCCTAATAGCTGAATGCATTAGTTTTTTTTTATCGTTTGGGGGGGGGGTTTGAAATTTTTTAGCTAAAAAATACACATTTTTCTTTTTAAAACGCCCTGCCATGCCCGAACAAAAGCTTTTATGGACTATGTCCATGCAGGAATTTGTTAAGGGGACATTGAACTATAACTTGAAGCCCTAAGGCGACCAAATTTGAATGACTTTAGTATGATTGTTACGCGCATTTCTGAAAAAGTACTCGAAAAATGCACTTTTTTTATTCAAGCTTCGCACGCGAGTTGTAAACCATTTTTGGGAATTTTTTGTTGTATGAAAATATTGTTCCTGACATCCTAATCTATCATTCTAGGGGTGAGCACCAAAGATTTGACAACTCTTAATTTTTTGGGACGGCCAAATGCCCAACCTTTTGGCCTTGCGGGTAAAGAATGATTTTTGTGGCCGAATATTTTTGTTATAATTTTGAATGACATTTGCTGCAACATAAACTTGACAGTTTTTTTTTAATTATTTTGTTTTTTATAAGTTTTAGGGTCATAAAATCCCCTCAATTATTTAAAAATTGTGATAATACTAATTAATTATGACAGCATAACCTGCTTTTTGCTCAAGAAAAAGGACAGTTTCAGCCCTTTTTATTGGAACAAATACATTTTCTATGTAATGAAAATATAGAAAAAATAATTGCAAAATTGGATTTTGTTTTTTCATATGCTAAAAGCGGATTAAATTCCTAAAAATGCGAAATGTGCCAATTTTTCAATAATTTAACGACTCTGAAATATAAAATTTGAGGAAATTGTTTATTTTGATGATTTTGCATTTTTGGTACACTGAATGCAAATGCAAATTCAATTTATCATTCAAAATAATTCAAATTTTTCCTCAAATAAAATTAACTATATATTGGCGGTCAATCACCAGTTCAAAACACAAGAAAAGTGTTCTTGCCCCAAAATTTTCCCTCAAGTGTAAGGTTCCATCAGCTGTTGTTTTATTATCTTCCGCCGGTCCGGTGTTATTCCAGTCTTGACCGTTTCTAGGCCCACCAGCATCATCCTTTCTATTATCCTAACCCTTTCTTTTTTAAGAGTATCCCATAAACAAAACCCGTTCCCGGCCAATCCTTCCCAGAACCATAAACCAGGCCGGGGTGTGTTCCCGCAAGCAAATTTATGTTTTTCCACACGATATGAAAATGGAACTTCTTCTTGCCTCTCACCATTATCGTGGAAGGTGGTGGACCAGCCCTAACCTCAAATTTGGGTAGGTACTTGTGCCAACCTTAACCCTGTGGTTGATCTCCGTGAAGTGAAAACCATTCGACCGTGTTCTGTGCGGGTTGCATAAATTTAGCCCCCGGAGAAGTGATCCATCATAATCAGCCTGCTCGATGCTGTGTGGTCGACACAAGGGGGGGTTGTATTAGAGCTAACCCTGAAGTGTCAACTGCAAATTAGTTTTATTTAAAAATCAAGACGGTGAAATTGACCACAAAAAGTTAAATAAATCATTTTGTCGAAAAAAAAAATATGAGCTGAAATAAATCAAATGAAAACTGAGGGTTAATTGCAAAAGAAAAGCTGCTTCAGGGCAAAACTTCGTACATGTCATAAGAACTATTCACAGCTTTATGTAGAAAAACATCATCATTTCAGGCTTATAAAAAAACGACCGCAAGAAAAATCAAAACTGCTGACTGAAGTTTTTGAGGCTGGCAAAACGTAAGATGAATGTGTTTTACATTATAAAGAAATCACTTATTTATGGGAGGGATTTTTGGGGTCCCCTAAAAAAGGGACCCAAAGACCCTTCTGGTGATGTTCTTTTCAAGTACGTGCTAATGGTAGCTTTATAGCAAGAAATTAGGCAAGTTTTTCGTTCTTTGCAAAGGCCAAGAAATCACACCAGAAGACAATTCATCATCTGCCAAGGACGTAGAAAATCCTCCCTCCAGCTTCCGAGAAGAAGAAAAATCATTCTTGTTACCAACCCTTTGCCGAGTTGTTTTTTTTATAGGCTCTCTGATTCGTTTTATGATAACTGGAAGCATCCCGCAGTAAGTTCTATGAATAGCTTTGTTTCCGCAGGCAATGAAATGAAATTGTGGCTGATGTTTTCTGCTTTTCCCTGGGAAATGGTTTCAATTTCCGAGCTACAAACGCCACAACTGTGGTGGCTGTGGGTATTGTTAGGAGATATAATGTATCTTTTTCTTGATTTTTTTTGTTTAAATTTATGAAAATTTTGATTTTTTTTTTTTTAAATCATTGCTCAGTCGACCATTTTATGAGTTTAGTAATTATTTTCTTGAACTTTGTTAAAAATGCAAATAAAATTCGTCAAATTCAACGTATTCATAATTTAATTAATAAAAACACAAACTCGCATATAAGAACTTTTGATCCCACTTATTTTTAAATTTATTTTTCTCAAATATTTTTTCAATACACAAAATCAACCTTAATTTATTGTTATGTTATTTAAAATCTTTAAAATTAATTTTATTTTTCAAAAAAGGAAAAAGTGAAGTCCTGCCAACTATTCATTAATATATCAGTATACCTGGCAACAATGTTTAAAAATATCAATACTTGAGAGATAAATGATGTAGTTAAGGTTGGAAGGTTTGTTGGAAATTTCATGTAGACATCATCGGTAGGGTTAGTTAATTTTCACGATTTCGCGGACAGCGTGAAATTTGAAGATTTCCGTGAAATCCCGTGAAATTTATCAATTTTCTAAAATCAATTCTTTAAAATAATAACATAATAAATATTTCATTCATAAAATACTTTTTAAGTAAATTTTATTAGTTTTCAATTGAAAAGTGTGATATGTGACCATTTGAAAAATTGTTAGCAAAACCTACATAAACATGAAATTGAGAGAACATTTACTGAGAAGTGAATGCTGCGAAAACTTAAATAATGTTAACAAAAATCAGTCAAAGAAAAAAAAAATATTCCCGCAATTTTCATTTTAAATTCTCTTTTTTTCAACCGAAACTTGTTATATTTGATTGAACAAGTATATTGTGATATTGTTTTGAAGATTGCACAGATTTTTTTTTAAATTTTATTGACTTTTTTTAAAAAATCAATTAAAAGCAAACATATATCTTTCCCTTTTCCTCCGGTCAATGATTTAACCGGAAAAAAATATTATCAATTTTACTCAGGAAACTAACTAAATTTAGCAATATTTTCATTAGCCGTAATAACAATTTCACCATTATTTAAATTGATATTTGAAACATATAATTTAAAAAAATCAAAAGATTCATGCTTGGTTTATTCAACATTAAATTAATATTTTTTAAGTAATTTTTTTTTCTATTTAGTTTTTTTTTATCTTTAAAGTCACCTTTAAGAACATTTCACCTGTTTAAGTTTAATATTTTTTAAGTAATTTTTTTTTCTATTTAGTTTTTTTTTTATCTTTAAAGTCACCTTTAAGAACATTTCACCTGTTTAAGTTTCACGATATTTAATTATTTGGGTGAATGTCTCCCGTGGAAATAAAAAAAAATAGTTCTCTGTTCAGATTTTGAATAAAATTTTGAAGATTTCGTTACAGATTAAATTATTTTTGCCTATTGATTTTAAATTTAGCATTTGAAAAGTGAGATGAAAACTCTTAAAATATTTTCAACTGGGCAAAATGTCGCAAAAAAAGTTATTTTAATTGTTAGATTGTTTTGTTGAATTTGGCATTGATATGAAATTCAATAAAATGTAAAGGATTAAATAGAAGCAAATCTACGAAAACTGCTCAATAAATGACAATACGCATGCCCTACTTTTTGGTTTAAAAATAAATATAGAGCCCATCCATAAACCAAGTGGATTTTTTTTAAATACTGAAAGTTTTTTTTAGTGTCACGTTCAAATAAAGTTAAGATTTTTGAAGTTCATTTAAAACAATATATAATAAAGCATAAAAAGTACTTTTTATAAGTTTATTTTAAGATTTTGATAGTTATTTTTACATTTTTCACGTTCCGCGAAATTTCCGTGAAATTTTGTGTTTTGAAATTAAGGTCCCCGTGAAATTTGCAATTTTTGAGCGTGAAAAATCACTAAGCCTAATCATCGGGTATAAAAAGATGGATATTTAAGATCCATTCTGGATAACTGGCAACACTGTAATGATACAGATGGTTAAGGTGAGTAAAGTCATCTTGGCTATGTTTAACCTGAAATATTATTGAAATATTCAAAATAAATCCGTTTAGCTAAGTAATACTACCTTCACACATAAACTCCATAATTCTGCAAAAAAAATTAAATGTAAATTACTGTAAAATACTCTTTACAAATATTTTGAAAGCTTTTAATGTGATCTTTCAAAAGTTTGAAGTTTTGTGAATTATACCATAATTATTTTTAAGTTACATAAATTCTCAAGTGCTATCAAATGGAAAGCTACTGAGTGGCGAAAAAAATCCTCCTCCGCATCTTCTGCACACCCACTCCCGAGAATTCATAAAGCTCTACTGCTCTGAAAATAGCAAAATAAACGTTTCCCGCACACCAAGCTAAACTGACTGCATGTGTGCGAGTGTAAGTGGGAGGATTCCAGTTCATCAACGCGCCCACACACACAATTACACACGGAGAGAACCATTTTTCGAGTTCATTTTTATTTGCACGAGAAATGGTCTATTTGCGAAACAACAAGCGCCTGAAAGTATACCCTCTCTGACTCGCCGCGGACTCACAACACGGTTCGACGAAACGACGGCACGGCAGAATTGTTTGTCTTTGGCGGAGTCGTCGTCGTCGCCGCACACATTTTCCATAATGGTAAATTATGGCAGCATAAATTTTCACCCCCACCACTCCTCAAATTCACCTTTACCGTACCACGGTGCCAGAGTCAATGATGATGGGTTCATAAATTTGATATTTTTATGGATTTGTTCTGGCTGGCCTTGAGGGGTGAAAAACGAGTTGTTTTCGGAAACAGAGTGATAGACTAAGCAGAGTGTTTAAATGACACAAACAATCGAATGTATGATGAAAGACCAAAACATAAAAGGGTGAAAACAAATGCTTTTATAAGTTTTGAAATTGTTTTGAATTATAATTGTTTTTATTTCCCTTTTAATTTTTGGACTTTTAATTCATAAAAGTTAAATTCCCAAAGTAGGGTTTCAAGATTTTTGATTTTTGCCTTTCTTACAAAAGAAAGGTTTAAGGTTTGCTTTTGGGAAAACGCATTTCTCAGAAATCTTTAAAACAATCGTGCACGGCGAGGAATCGTACCAGGAAAAAATCCTATTACTAAATTGAAGGTTTAGATGCGCTCTTTCGAATGAATTTTGGCCCGAAACCCGGAACTTAAAGTCTGATTTTTGAGAGCTTTTTTTCTGAAATACATGAGCGTAGTCTGTATCCGCTCTTAAAAATTTGTGTCTTCCATCACTGGAAAACTGCTCGTAAAACCCACAATTTTTATAAGTCAGATTTGTAGCTGGGGTCAGAGACGAACATTTTTTTTTCGATTCACAATTTTCGACCAGTAAATGTGGTCAAAGCCATTTTTAGAGGTATTTTTTGGACTATTTTACAGATAACACTATCAAATTTAAAGAATTCTTGGTGGCTCTAACCTGCCAAACATTGCCATACATTCAAGTAGGCAAAAATTTGTCTCACAATTTGACTACGTGTCACTAAGTAGGTGTCCATTTGTCTGTGAACTCGACAATAACAATGCGTCTAAAAATATACTTGATCCGTGTGTCAGTATTCTAAAGAAGCCTTTGAGAACAGAATAATAGTGTTGTGGAAGGAAGAAGCAACCGTACACTGGTACGATCGGTGGAGAACGGTAGATCACAAAACAACTAGCTGAACTTGCCTCGGCAAGCACGGCGCGTTGGCGAAGTGGTGTACGCGCTCGCACGGTATGCGAAAGAGCGGGGTTCGATTCCCCGGCGCGCCAGATGTGCGGTAGCTTTTTCCTCGCACTGTTAATTTCTGTACTCATTCGGCTTGAAGAAAAAGCATGATAAATTAATAAAGCCATTCGAAAACATGCGCCATAAACTGTTTGGGCCCAAAATTTGAAGCTTTTCCAAAATGTATTTCCAGAGATATAGCGATTTTAGTGTTTTTCGTCTTATTTTTACCCTATTTTTTCCTATTAATTTTTTGGATTTATACAAAATCATATACTGAACATCAAGTTCGAAGTCCCGGCTCGTTCCTGCTCGAAAGATCGACAAGTCGTCAAGTCGAAGCATAAACGCCAGCACATTTACGCTTGCGCGTTTAACGCTGCGCGTGAAAATGTTCTTTCTGGTTTCTCATAATAGATCGACAAAGTGCAATAGCGATACATATTTTTTAAGTTAATCATAGACTTAAATTAAAGACTGAGTACCTTTTATTTTTTTTCTAATAATGTCAATCCAATATGTTTTTCTTAATTAAGTTTAAATATCTTGCGACCCATAATGTTCCTCTGAAATTAAAAAAAAAAACGGTATTTGAGGTTTAGCCTCAAAATATTTGAAGCTTTAGGTCAAATTCTCACTGGGTGGTATCATTTTGTTTCTAAAAGTTTCATCATTTTGTAAGAAAGGCTCTATTTTACCTCTGGTGATATTAAATCGGGTTTTTATATATTTTATTGGTCTAAAAAAGGCATATTATAGGCTAGGGTGCCTAATCTGGTATCGGTGACCGAAACTTTTGAAAAAAAAAATTGGAAAAAATACCGTTAAACAAAATTCAATAAATCACTTTCAGATGAAAAAAAAAACAAAGTTTAAACAGAAAGTCTCTTTTTTCTTGTAGTGTTACACTTTGTAAGTCAGGCTAATTATATGAAACTGAGAACATTTCATTTTTCAGAAAATTTATACTGTAAGAGGCTGAATCCAAGCATTCATCCTAAATCATCAAAGTAAAGAAATAGTAGGAAGTTTTCACAGCTGAGAAAATAATTTTCGCATTTTTCGTAAATTTAATCCTCAAAGTGCCTTAAACTTCAAAATGACTTTGATTTTGAAAACATCAATTTTCATATTTTTTTCTTTTATCCGTTTAATCTCAACAACCAATATTCATCCAATATTCATGGTTTGTTAAACGAAATTTTATGAAATATCTGAACTTTCCGAAAACATTTTTTTTACAATTCCATTGAGAATCTAATTACTTTCCCTGTCATTCTAGCATAACTAATGTCCTAAAAGTAAAATTTTCGAAAAGTGTTACTTTTCGATACAACTGCTGAAAAGTTCTGAAAGTGGAACTTTTCAGCACTTGTGTTGAAAAGTTATGCTTTTCAATATTGTTTTGATTTTTTCAGTATTTTTTTTCTTCTTATTCTATTCCAAGGGTGTTTTTTGGAATTGCAAAATTGTTGTATGGAACTTGTTGCAGAACATGATTTTTTCAGCACTCGTCGTATTTATCCAACTCGGTAAACCTCGTTAGATAAATGTCCGACTCGTGCTGAAAAAATCATCTTTTTGCAACTTGTTGCATAAACTACTATTCTGAAATAGTCACTCATGGGCAACATTTGAAAACATCGAAACACTGCATTTTTTAATAAAATCAAACCTCAAGTGGAGATATTTAATATACAGTACACTATATCAAATGTTCTGTAATAGTAGTTTATGCAACAAGTTGCGAAAAGAGGATTTTTTCAGCACGAGTCGTACATTTATCCAACGAGGTTCACCGAGTTGGATAAATACGACGAGTGATGAAAAAATCAAGTTTTGCAACGAGTTCCATACAACGTTTTTTGCAATTCCGAAAACACCCTTTGAACAGAATTATAGGACAAATGTCCATGCATTGAGTCAATGAATCGTTTAATTCAAAAAAAATGTTGAAAAGTATAACTTTTCGAAACAAGTGCTGAAAAGTTCAACTTTTCAGCATCCATTTCAGTGCTGAAAAGTAGAACTTTTCAGCATTTGTTTTGAAAAGGGTTACTATTCGATTCTGTTATTTTTGGTACAGAAAAGTAGGCTGTTTCGTCGTTCAAGAATGACAGGAAAAGTAATTAGTTTCACGACGGAATTGCAAAAAGTATTTTTCGATTGCAAATTCGATTTATTATTCAAAATCGTAGCCAAATAATCAGTTTTGGGTTGAAAAAAATATTAAAACATACAATTTCTCAAAAATGCGTTTTTTGAAAAAAAAAAATCACCTGAAACATTTCAATAAACTTTGAAAATTTAAAAATACATTTTTTTTATTTGACTTTTAGTGAAAAAAGCCAAACAATCAAATTTTGTTTGTATACCTTTTTTCTGAAATGTTCATATCCTACATTTTTGACGAAGACACCAATCGATCCAAAAACCCTTTCTAAAGGTACAAATTTTCGAATATTCACATTCATATTTTGTTTGACTAACCCGCAAAGTTGTTGGAGCTTTATGATAAAGTTTCATCCAAATAAAAAAATATTTTCCTGATATGCTCTAAAAACTGCTGCACCAATTTAAACTGTAGTCCCATTTTGCCTCAGTTGACAATGTAAGATAAATTTAATTTCTCAATCCTTTTGAATCGTTTTATCAATTTGCTGAAAAAATCTAATTATTTCCAAGAAGAAAAAAAGCAACTCACCACCGCTGTTTCTCGTCAGTTCAGTTTGTGAGTAAAAAATAAACATCCAATGACCTCCTCCTCTCTTTAGCCCGAGCTGACATCTCAGCTCTCTAAACGGAGGACCGTGTTACGATACGTCCAAAAAAAAATCCGAAACGGATCACACAGCATCTCCAAGCCAGTTCAGGTCGGAGTCTTTCCGAGAAACCCCCGCCAGTGGGACGCAGAAACGGGAGATTTCTTGACTCTTGGGGCAAACGGAATGCAAATATTGACATTGGCCAACCGATAGCTGGCTGAAGGAATTAAGCTATGCTGCTATTATTGTTTTCAGTAGAATTTGGTTCTGTTTTCCGATCGACGGAGTTTGTTTTGGCGAAAGTTGTTTGCGTTGCTTTTTTTTCGTAACGAATTGCTATGTGTTCGAACTTCACGAAGGTCGACTTTAGCCGCATTTGCTCATTTGATTTGCGGTTTGAGGTTGTCCTTCTGTTTCAACCCCCCAAAAAACAGCAAAGAGCTTTCTGCTCTCTCCCCAGATGACAGGTTGTGAATTGAGGCTGATCTTTGAACAGTAGTTGTTTGCATACCTCAACCTCTCCACACGCACACACCACATTGGATTGGATTAGATTTTGTTCTGACCTCAAAAAAAGAAAGAAGAGCTTTTCTCTCACTCTATTTCTCGGAAACGGTGACCTGATCTTTGGGAAAACAGAGCAAACCGAACGCAAACGCAATTATCTTCTGTTTTTCCTACGGATTAGACATCATCCACTCGGGAAATGAGTGTGGAGATCAACGGAGGACTGGATGAAGTTCTTCATGTGGTTTTGGGTGAGGTGAACTTTGGGTTGAATGCTGCTCTTCCCAACAGAAGGTACCTACATTGTTATCTCTGCTTTGATATTTAATGCGATGGTGAAGCCTTTTATCAAACCTGTAGATCGAAAAGGTTTGAGTATAAAAACTCAGTAGGTAAACTTTGTTGCATGACTGCATTGAATCTTTTTTTTAGCATTTAGCTAATTTAACCACAATAGCCAGCATCTTAAAAAACAAAAAAAAGAGAGCTTTGGAGCATTTTGGGAGTCATATTTGATTTTAACCACCCCAAATTATACAATTGTTGAATTAAATCGTAATTAGACTACCCAATGCCAAATTATAGTAAAGACTTGTCAATGGTTTGTTTATACAAAACGCTTAATTAATTTGTCTTTGTAATTTGTCAAATAGAATATTGTTTGTGACATTTGACACATTTAAGCGTGTTTTTTTTTTAGATGACTTTTACACTTTTGCAACTCAAAAGCTATTTTGAAATAAATAATTTTGTTTCAATTTTAACAGCTCTTTATTGTTGTTTATTGTTTATTCTCTTAAAAGTTGCAAAAATATCTGAAAAAAATTGATTGTAAGTAGGGGAACAGCATCTAATTCCAGCGTGCCTCTAATGTTGGCAGGTCAGAACTTTGGCATTCAATTAAAGCTAATTAAAAGCGTTTTCAACTGAAATCGAGTGATAAATAGCTCAATAAGAAGTGAGCAAACAAGTTTCTATCAAAAGTTTTGCCAAATTAGTTGTTTAAATAGTGAAAATCCGCAAATTGGATGGAGTTAGGAGCGAGTGCTTAACCTGCCAAACATACGAGAATTTCCCCTAGTAAATTTTAACTTAATTCATTGAAAAGTTTTTTAATAAAAATCTTCGTGAATTGAACTCTTGTGGGCAAATCCACAAAAAAATAAAAAAAATATTATAGATTTTGAAATTATTTTCTTAAAAATCGAGAAAATTGCTGACGATTTTACAAATGTTGATAATTTTAGCAACATTGCTTTAACAGATCTGCTTACAGGATTTCTATTTGTAGTGTAATAAATCGATGAAAAGATAGTGAATTTTTCAAAATAAACATTGAAACATAATGTTCTGCAAAATTTGAGGATCGAAAATTTTTAGAATTGCAAAACTGTCTCAAAATCATGTTTAAAAAAAACACAATTGTTAGTTTAACAAAATATGTAAAATTTACCATTACTTTTTAAGAGAAGGTTGATAGCCAGGCTTTAAGAGGGTATATTACCATAGACAATTCAACTCAATTCAAAAGCAATATCTTGTAGCAAGACTATCAAATTCTAAAGAATTACCAATTTTATTGAACCGAATTGAATTTACTATGGTAATGTATCCTCAAAAAACCTTCTCCTAAAATTTTGCAACATTTATTTAAAGTTTAAAGAACTATGAATGGAACAAAATATCTGGTGAAGCTTAACTTTTCATTTCAGAAATCCATAAATCAAAAATCCATTTTATATTTGACTCATCAAACCTTAAAAGTATTAGGAAAAATCCTTAAAAATATGCTCAAGGACAAAGCAATTGTTTCAATCATGTTTAGTTCTTATAACAACAATTAACATAATATTTT
This sequence comes from Culex pipiens pallens, assembly GCF_016801865.2. Classification (NCBI taxonomy): domain Eukaryota; kingdom Metazoa; phylum Arthropoda; class Insecta; order Diptera; family Culicidae; genus Culex; species Culex pipiens. Next base: position 31,423,314 of record NC_068939.1, read on the forward strand.
GAATAGATTCTTAAAAAGATAAATTTTGAACATGATTTTCTTCAAAGCGACTCTACACACAATTAAAAATTCATTTTTCTGCATTGATAATCAAATTTAGCATGTTTGGGCAAGTTTAAAAATATTTAGATTTTTTATAAAATTCCAATGTACAGCAAACCTAAAAGTTTTTTTGATTCTAAAAAAAAAATTTCGTCATTGCTTAGATATTTTGGAAACTAATGATTGCAAAACAACTGAATAAGGCATCATCCATAAAGTATGTCACGCTAAAATCTACCAAAATTTATCCCCCCTCCCCCCTTTGTCACACTTTGTCATGCTGGCTCTGACCTCCCTTCGAAAAGTACGTCACGTTTTGTCGGACCCCCTCACCCCACTATCTTGTTTTTTTTTTACAATTTTAGAATGATTTATAAAAATGATTATTTTTTAATTCGGAATTCAATCGAGAAAGTTTTTAATTTTGACTGGTTGCGTTTGGATTTTTTTACTTTGTTCAATGTTGCAGTGATAGAAATCACCATCACTGTTTTTTGAACAAATTAAATCTATCATCAAAAACTCTGTTTCTTAAAGTTTTGAATCGTGTTTGATTTATGAGTAAAGTTTATCAACCATTGAATTTTTTAAGCTATATTTAAAGAATGAATTTTCAGTATTGAGCGAGTCCACGAGCAAAGCATACCCATCTCGCATCGACCTCACCAATCTGCCTGAAATTTTCAGGGTTTGTTTGTACATATAAAACTAGCATCTGTCCAAAATATGAGCACTCTAGGTCAACGGGAAGTGGAGCAAATCGGGACACAAAGTTTGAAGGTTCAAAAACGTCAAAAATCTTAAAAAGGCTTTAACTTAGGCAAAATTCAATTTATTTTCAAAATTCAAAATGCATTTGAAAGAACTTAAAAAATGCAACAAAATGCAGGAAGAAGCACTCCAATTGGTTAAATCTAAAGGGAGTTATTGGCATTTTAGTGAAAAAATAGCATAATTTTCAAACTCAAATAAAAAAGTGTTCCATCCAGATATCAACTCGGTTCGACCTGCAGCTTGTAGGGGACATCTGGGACTACCATTTGAGACTGAGAACGCTTTGGGTAAGGCAGTTTAACATATTAAATTGACACTTTTACTTTTAGTGAATTTTTTGGTTGTAAATTTTTGCTCGGGGGACCTCTTAGATCCCATTTTCTGGTGATAATTTTATCATATTCGTGTTCCTGAGACGATTTCACAATAGAAACATGCATAAAAATGTCTATTTAAATCCATTTTAACACTTTAAAAAATAAAAGTTGAAAAAAATCTTCGATTCACATTTATTGAAAATCAAGCTCGTTTCCAAGGACACTAGATGACACCAGAAAAAAGCAGCACTTTTTTTTTAAAGGGTTAAAATGGATCAAAATAAACATTTTTATGCATGTTTCTATTGTAAAATTGTCTCAGGAACACGAATATGATAAAATTATCACCAGAAAATGAGATCTAAGGGGCCCCCCGAGCATAAATTTACGACCAAAAAATTCACTAAAAGTAAAAGTGTCTATTTAATATGTTAAACTGCCTTACCCAAAGCGTTCTCTGACTCATATGGTAGTCCCAGATGTCCCCTACAAGCTGCAGGTCGAACCGAGTTGATATCTGGATGGAACACTTTTTTATTTGAGTTTGAAAATTATACTATTTATTCACTAAAATGCCCATAACTCCCTTTATAATTAACCAATTAGGATTCTCTATCCTGCATTTTGTTGCATTTTTTAAGCCCTTTCAGATGCATTTTGAATTTTGAAAATAAATGGAATTTTGCCTAAGTTATAGCCTTTTTAAGATTTTTTACGTTTTTGAACCTTCAAACTTTGTGTCCCGATTTGCCCCACTTCCCGTTGATCTAGAGTGCTCATATTTTGGCCCGATGCTAGTTTTATATGTACAAACAACCACTGAAAATTTCAGGCAGATTGGTGAGGTCCAAACGACGTCCCATACAAAGGGGTATGCCCTGTTCGTGGACTCGCTCTTAAAGAAATAGTCTAGTGTGACGTCACATTCTCACGTTCCCCCCCCCCTCTCTCCCCTTATCACTCTTTGTCAAACTTGCGACAACCGCCCTCCCCCCCTAGAGCGTGAGGTTCTTTATGGATGACGCCAATAGGTGTTTAATGCATTTTAAAACATTTTTTTTCATTAAAATGCTGAAACCATGACTCGTAATTTCAATTTTTACCCCCCCCCCCCCCCCCCCCCCCTAACGACTTTGGTCAGAGTCGAGGAACATAAACTTCAAAAAAATATTTGCAACGGCCTTATTAAATATAAAAATGTTATGAGTTCATTTCAATGTTTTCAATGATTCCTCAATACAATAATCAAAACAAGAATGAACTATAAAACTTTTCTTTTTTATTGTTTTTCAATATAGCCAGAAATCACTGGTTCGAATTTATATCCCCCAAAACAACAACAACCCAGAGTTGAAATTTGTCCACCCAAATGCTTAAATTTTCAAGCAGAGTCTCCCTTTCCCTCAATTCCATCCAAAATCCAAACAAGGGCCCAATTCGTCACTCACAGTCCAAACAACAGAGTCTGTCTTGTTTGGAAACAGGCCGAAAAAATACCACCAAAACAAAGCCATGAGATTTTTTATTACAATTGTCAGGCGAAAAACAACGCCACCACCATAAAAACAGAACCGATTCGGTAGGATGGCTTTTCATCAAATTCAACCATTTTCGTACTGGGAAATGTGTTCTGTAAAGCTTTAAAGTGAAAATTACGAAGAAAGTTCAGCGATGGGAATTTCGTGTAAGCTATCACTTTCACGCTTAACCTAATTTATTTGACTTTTAAACATGCTCAAAAGGAAATCTTTTTGATTTGATTTAATTTAATCCGATTAATTTAAATTAAGTTTTAAATTTTCACAACCCTACAAAGCTCAACTCAGAAACAGTGCCAGTGTTGCATGTCTGTAGAGGGTGACGAGCGGGAATTCCCGGGAAAAATTTCCCGGGAAATCGACAATTTTTGGACCTCTCGATTCCCGGGAAATTTGGTCGAGACTCCCGGGAAATTTTATACTTATAAATATCCAAGCGAAATTATATAAACTATTCAGAAAAACATTTGAAAAGTTATAAATTGTAGAGAACATTGGATGATCAATGTTCGATATTCAAGTTCGAGTAAACCAATGCTTTTCTAATCTTCTTATTTAGAAAGTTAAAATTTTAACTTGTTAAGAATTCCAATTCCAAATTCCTCAGAATTTATCCTAAAGCATACAAAGCAGTTACCTCCCAGAAATGAAAAACTAAAGTTTTTTATATTATTTTTATTTATTATTTCTAAGAGGGAAAAGCCTTTTCATGATAAGTGTAATTCCCATATCCTCTTTCGAGTATAGTAATCCTAATAATCTAGGCTTTTGTTTATAAGTTAATTTCGCTGTATCAAGATAGTTTCCTTTTTTGATGTCAATAAGTAAAAAAAAAAACTCTCGCATCTATTGTATAATTAAGGCCCTTTAATTGTGAATTCAATTCAATTCAATTCGGTTTTATTGGTGAATAATCAAGATACAATGAGTTATTTTGAAGTGCATAACAGAGTTTTGGAGTTCCTTACAGCTGTGTGTTGCATCATAATCCATTTAGGAACAATTATTTCGGGATAACTGTGCATATTTCTTCAATGATTATTTTCAGTTGATCTTAAAATGAAAAAAAAAAAAAAACAGCTCAAATTATTTTTAATGAGTCGTTATTTATCATATTTCAAATATCCCGATAGTGGGAAATTAAATATAAGCTAATTTTTTATTTAACAAAAATCTAATAAAAAGTCCATGCAACGAATTTGAAAAATGAAGATTTGTTAGCATTATAACTACAATTTTGAGTCCAAAAAAGGTCCAAATCAAAAGGTAGAAAAAGTTCCTCAAAATAATGAGGATACTTAACGTTTCATTGAATAGTTATGAATTTATTGTAGGTTAATTCATTGACAATAAACAAATTTATAACTTTCTTTCTTTTATTTTTTTTTGTGTGCTATTGGCTAAGTTAAAAAAAATCCCGGGTCCCGGGAATTCCCGGGAAATGGCAAAATTCAACCCTCGATTCCCGGGAAATTAAAAATATCGAGTTTCGTCACCCTCTACATGTCTGTCATGCCTTGGTATTTTTAAGGGGGGGAGGAACGGGATTAGCTTTACTCACGTGGAGCCCCCTTTTACGTGCAATGTGAAAAGTGAGGATGAAAAAGTCTGGAAAGGATCAAAAATTTGACGCGTGGCTCTCAAGTCACACACGTCACGTTAGATGAGTCAGGGGGAAGTGTGATGGAACTTTGCTTGTTTAACTTTGCGCGAATGTGTGCCTGCAGAGAGCGGGGCTAATTGCATGTCGGGATTTTCGGGATTTCCTGAGTAATTAAATTTCCCGGGAAGTGATAACATTGCGTTAAATTGAGAGCCTCGCTAATTTCATGGAAGTTTGAAATATGTTATCAGATAGACAGTATTTGGCAGAGTTCCATAATTTCTCGTAAATAAATTGTTCTCAAATAAAATTTATGGGAAATGAAATCAAATATAATTAGATTCGCAAATTTCAATCGAATTAGATGTATGTGTGGATTCTATTTTGAAATTCAACGGAATATTTTAAAAGCAACAAAAGCAAGAAAATTAATTCAAGTAAAATTCAATCACTAAATTCCATGTAAAGTGATTCTCTTGAATTCTGCAGGTTTATAATTTTGAATTTTTTTTATCTGGATGCAACTTTGTCTTTGAAATTCCTACGTCAAAAGAAACCATTTTGAAAACAAATGGTTCCAAATTACTTCTTTTAACACAGGGCATGCCAACGCTATTTCCCACGAAAACAGCATGGTTCAAAAAAAGTTTTCGATCGGGCCCAAAGTTAGCAAGGGGGTCGCATTCGCGACCTTCAAAACAGCATTTAAAGTGCTATACGACCTTTTCAAATAGTAGGCTAGATTTTTGCAACTTTATACCTGATCACTTTTCATTTGCGTCCAAGAGAGCTAAAATCAGTATAAATGGCGTGGAGTAATGATTTTTTGAAAAATGTGATTTTTGAGAAAATCGACGGAAGTGACAATTTTGTGGACTACCCTTACACGGCGTAGGTCACCCTAATGGCTAAAAAAAACGGGTCTTAATATGTCGGACAAGGAACCACAAAAGCAATTGTGGGCCCGATCGGACAACTTTTTTTTTTCCAAATCATGCTGTTTTCGTGGGGAATTGCTGACTAATCGAAACTCTGTTAAATTCTCACAATGAAATTTTGAAATGAAATGAAAGCTTAAACATTCAACTATGTTTGGCTCATAAGGGTATTTAATCAGATGAACTCTTCGAATCATGCCAAGCGTTTGAAAAAAAAATTGAGCCGGCATTTCCAAAATGATAGCGCTTACTTGATCTCCCTTTCAACATTTTAAAGAAATCTTAAGCAAAATCTTTCTTATTCATCTAAACTTTTGATTTTCTATAAGTTATAGAAATTTCACATAAAACCATATACGACACGAATGCCATTGCAATGGTAAAGTGACTTTAATAAAACTAATAATAATAACATAAAACCATAAGGTTTGTGTTCAAATAGAACAAGTTTAGTGTGTAAAATATTTAAAAACTTAAAATATTACTTTTTTGTCCAAAATTGAGTATGTTTACAAAAGCTGGTAATTTTTGTTTACAACACATTTGAAAAATGGTTCAAACTGCGGTAAGTCATCCACAACTATATTAGAGGAATTCATTTACGAAAACCAAACCAATTAATTAAACTTGAGGCTGATTCTAGTGACTATAAAAATGCAGGGATCAAGTCTCCCTAAACGCACTTTTTTGAACAATTGAACAATTGAAAATATTTTTTTGAATTAATATTAAATGTTTTCTATACATATCAAAACAAAGCAAAAAGATCTCGTGGAGGTTTTTTGCAGCACTTTTTTAGAAAAATGTGTGTAACTCATTTCAAACATTTTTTTATTTGTTTTCTTTGTTTTCTACAATGAGTTTGAGTTAATTTTGCACAACTGTCTAGAACAAAGCTAATTTTTTACCCACATGCTGAAGACTCCCTCCTACTCATGAGATTTTTTGTTGAAAATCAAAAAAACTGCAAAATTTGTTGGGAAACAAAATTTAAGTCTTCATACTTCTGTAAGATACTTTTTGATTGCAAATTCATTTTTACATTAAAAAGTGCAGACATTGCAGAATGGTTGGGTAGCATATTTTTGTAAAAAATCAAAATTCAGCGAAAACATGTTAGCCCATTTTTCCCTATGACTCAAAAGTAGCAGGGTTTTGTTTTCCAACAAAGCATAGCACAGCAAAAAAATACGGCCTTTGAATTTATTTTTTTAATGGCTAATAAAATTTTAGTGTATAGATTTGTTTAATCATCAATACCTACAACTAGACAACAATTCAATCAGAAAATTCCTTCAAAAGAGAATACTGTGGGTTAACCAATGACAAAAAATGCCTTGCTTGGTCATATGGAATGGTCCCAGAAAGTTTGAGCTAAATTTAGAAATTTTAATGAAATTTTATTCAGGAATTCGGGGAGAATTGCCTGAAAGGAATCTTAATTTTGGTGTCTGGTTTTTTTGATTACGCTTTAAGTCACAATAAGTATAGTTCTCAAAACATGTATTTTTGTTATGTCCGAGATATTTAAAAATAATTAATGTTCAAAATATGGTTTCAGGTGCAAAATGAAATTTGCAATCGATAATTACTTTTTTTTCCATGATGGTTTCAGTGTGGTGTGGTGTGGTGTCTGGTTTCAAGTCACGGGCATTACCTGGTTCAAATTTTCGAAGGTTTGAGCATTTTTTGGATTTTTTAGTGCAATTACCTGCAATGATGGGAAACCAAATGATGGGAAGTTGTCGATTCTAAGGAATTTACACCTCTTGTGTTTCTTTAATATATGTTTCATCAAAATATATATTTTTTAAATATTACCAAAATAAAAGTTGACAATTTTACTAACAGGCAAAATCTCGAATATAATTTTTGATATCTTTGATAGTTGCCATATGCTCGACCAAACTTTCAAAGGTGTTCAATTTCGTCATAAGTCATCGAGAAAGAACTGCTTTTCCTCCTTCCCCAACAAACATAAATCCATCAACCGCTGCTCTCCACGTGCACTTAAATCATTCAACCGATCGGAAATTGCACTCAAGCGCCACTCGAAGAAGGATAAACTTCCCAGAACTTCCGGGATTTCAAAGGAAACATATCACTTCCCTTACGGCTCCGGGGGAGAAATTTGTTTCAAAAGAAAAGGAAAAAAATATCCATTATGCATAAACTTACGACCAGATTTATGAGATTCCAATGCACTCACCTGTGAGCGTGTGCCACCGGAAGGAAGCCCACGTGGGTTCCGCCCCTTTTTGAAGTTCGTTTGTATGTTTGTGCACTATTATTCACTTGGCATCCCTTTTGGAACGGGGGCCCTGCCACAAATTGGCCTCCCGGCGCTGGAGGATTTCCCTCCGAGCTATCTGGTTGGTAATTTTTCATTTTGGTACCCTCTTATCTGATTTGGCATCTTGGAGCAGCCAGGGTTGCCAGATTTGGGGAAGAACGGGTTGCATTTGGGACAGTGTAATGCGATGAGAAAAGTTGGCAACTCTGCTTGCCAAAGAGTGCGGACGGGTGTAGAAGCAGCACAGGAAGTCAACTCTACTTCGCGTGCTCCGGAAATTCCATCCAAAAGCCGTTTTGGCTTCCTAGGAAAAGGTTCTGCTCCTTTTGTTAGAGTTCCATGGGAAACAGCAAAAAATGTTTTTTTGTCTTTTTTGAGGCATTGACAAAAGTCAAAAAAGACAAAAAAGACAAAAAAGACAAAAAAGACAAAAAAGACAAAAAAGACAAAAAAGACAAAAAAGACAAAAAAGACAAAAAAGACAAAAAAGACAAAAAAGACAAAAAAGACAAAAAAGACAAAAAAGACAAAAAAGACAAAAAAGACAAAAAAGACAAAAAAGACAAAAAAGACAAAAAAGACAAAAAAGACAAAAAAGACAAAAAAGACAAAAAAGACAAAAAAGACAAAAAAGACAAAAAAGACGAAAAAGACAAAAAAAGACAAAAAAGACAAAAAAGACAAAAAAGACAAAAAAGACAAAAAAGACAAAAAAGACAAAAAAGACAAAAAAGACAAAAAAGACAAAAAAGACAAAAAAGACAAAAAAGACAAAAAAGACAAAAAAGACAAAAAAGACAAAAAAGATAAAAAAGATAAAAAAAAGACAAAAAAGACAAAAAAGACAAAAAAGACAAAAAAGACAAAATAGACAAAAAGGACAAAAAGGATAAACCTGAAATCAGAACCCAGTGCTTTGAAGCTAGGAGCTCAAAGACAGAAGCCAGTAGTCAGAATTGAGAACCCTGAAGCTTGAAGCCAAAAATCAGAATCCAGAAAACAGAAGACAGACAGAACACAGAAGACAGAAAAAAAATGTTAAGTGCGATATTTTTTCTCCGTTATTTTCGATGGATTCCCGTTCTATTGAATAGCCACTTCACTTTCTTGGTGTAACTTTTTCGACACCAACCAGCAATCTGACACCGGAGGGAAAGTTATCTCGTGCCACGTGTCTGTTTGTCACTGTCTGAGTGTGTAAGTGTGCTGGGTACTATTTTCAGCCGAAAAGTTGTGCATAGTTGGAGCATTACCCAAAACCAGCAGCATGACTCAATTTTAAGAGGATTTTCCTGCATCCTGAATACTGTTGGAGGGAACGTTCATAAATTATTTCTTACTAAACATATTCAGCATGACGACCACGAGCAACACTACATCATCCTACATCAACACTCACATTAGTAACGGTCGAGAGGGGCGGAAATTTTTGGGCAACTTCCGGACCCGGAAAAGTGCCATGAAAAGCGAAGGGAAAATTAATTTTCCATCGCGATGGGTCAACATTTTCTGTTTCAAAATTAATGCACCGCTATATCTTTCAGTGCCGAAGAAATTTGAAGAATGTTTTTGTTTTATTTTTTTCGGTGACGGCAAATGGCTACTGAAATATTCACCGAGTCGAGGAGGAAAATTGCTCGGAAAAAAGCATCGGAATATTACGAAAGTGTCACCGAAATTTTGCGCTGACGGCGAAGACGACGACGCACAGATCAAGATTAAATATTTATAAGGTGTGACTGGAAACGGATGTGAGTGGGGGTGTACTGCCCATGTTCGCATAAATGTCCCATATGCAAAAACAGCAAGCTGAGAAAAACGCATTTGAAGTTGGTCCCATACATAAGGCTATGTGTTAAGTTTTCGCGAAAAAACTGGATTTCCTCCTGATTTATAGAACAAAGTACAGGATGTTATAGGCTCTTTAGAAAGAGCACACAATTTTGAACCAAACTGCATCAATAACTCGAAATCGATAAAAATGCATATGGGACATTTATGCGATCAGGGGCAGTTTAGGTATGTGATTCGAGTAAGAAGGCAAGATTTTCAGGTGCGACGTTGTCTGGATTTTTGGTCACGTCGTAATGGGTCGGATGCGAGCAAAAATGTGTTCTAAGAAAAGAGTGCCGTTGAAAGAAAGCTTGTTAATAATGCAGTTGTTTTTTCGGGAAATCAAAATAGAACGAGAAAAATAATAACTTTATTTAGTTTTTTTTATATTTATTCGTAACTAGAACTTTTCTTAAATTTTAAAGAAATATCCAACAAGCAGATTATAAGAAAAAATCTTTCTGGAGGTTTTTTTTTTTAACAGAAGACGGAAACAAAAGACATCTTATTTTGACACGTTCGACAACCGTATCTCACTTTAAAGCAAATAAAATAACGAATTCGGGTGTTTGAACTCAAAGTGATACATCTTTACGATTGTGATGATGATGATGGGGGTGGTGACGTTATAAACTTTTTTTTACAGCGGATATGTAAATCATTCAATTGATAGAAAATCTGGAAACAAGAACATAATTTGAAAAAAAAAACAACAGAATTGATAAAAAGTAATGATTAGATAATTTTGAAAAAAAAAACTTCGAGCCGTTAAAACTTTCTGCAAAATGTTGAATCTTTCACTTTAAGTATACCAGTTTTGAATGACTTGACCATTTACTGCAGGGGTGACCAAAGTATGGCCCGCGGGCCAAACGTGACCCGCGAGGTGATTTTTTTGTGGCCCTCGGACCAATTTTGAATGTCATGTAAAATGGCCCGTTGACAACTTGTAAAGTGATTTTATACTTTTTCAAAATAAGGTTTTATTTTTAAAAAATTTATGTTAATCTTTTTTATTTCATTTTAGCTTTTAAAAAACTAATGATTTATTAATATGTTGATTACCATTTTAGGACAAAAATATGTTGTTCAAAAATCTTATTAATTAAAACAATTTCATACGTTTCAATGTTTTCAATGTGAGTGAAATAATTAAATATCGTCAAAACTTTCATCAAACGTTTTGGAAATATTTATAAAACGTTCAAATTTGACTTAGGTAGAAATCTGTAATAATTGCAAAAATATAAGTATTTTATATTAATTTAAATGTAGTGTATTGCCCATGTTTACATAAATGTCTCATATGCAAAAACGGCAAGCTGAGAAAAACGCATTTGAAGTTTGTCCCACACATAAGGTTACGTGTTAAGTTTTCACGAAAAAACTGGATTTCCTCCTGATTTCTAGAACAAAGTACTGGATGTTATAGGCTTTTCTAAAAGATCTCGCGATTCTGAACAAAACTGCATCAATAACTCAAAAACGATGAAAATGCATATGGGACATTTATGCGATCAGGGGCAGTGTAGTAAATTTTCGAAGAATAAATGTTTTTTTTTCGACTCATCTTGATTTTTTGAAAATAATGAATGCAATTTAACTTTATGACTGATTAAAACATTTTTGAACATATTTTCCTTTAAAATGTTGAAATTCTGGCTCTCAACGATTTTCCTAAGTCACATTTATTTTAAAAATAAAATTACTCCGTTCCATAAATTGTCACCATTTTCGAAATAAAAAAAAAATTAAAATCATACTGAAAACACAAGTACATTCAGCCAAAAACTTTTTTTATTTATAGGGCTGATACAAATTTTATTTAAAGTTTTTATGTGTTTTTTTTTAAATAACCTATTTTTTTATATTTGGCCCCGCAAGCTCAATTGAGCTTCAAATTTGACAAAATTGAGCACCCCTGATTTACTGCCATTTGTTATTTTTTCTTTCAGACAATTGATTAATGTGAATAACTTTTTTAAAGAAAAACTTTTCTTTTAGACAGGCTTCGATTTAAAAATTTGCTGAAAATCAAATCTTCAAAATGTTATATTTTTAATGAAAAATTTTGGGTTTAAAGATTTCAATTTTTTTATGTGAATTTACCAATGTTTTGGAAAAATGTGGCATATGTCATCATTTGTCCATACAAATTGGGGATGGTTATACAAAAAAGGAAGCTATTTACATAAATTTTAGAAAAATTGTGCCGTTTTTAAGTTCCAGTTACTTTTATGTTAATAAACATGAAATTTTTTTTTTTATTTTTCACCGTCCATGAATTTTTTTTTTTCGTGAAGATCTGTAAAAATCTCATAATTTTGCTTAAAGGCATCAATTGTTGGCTTCAGTTTTTAATGAAAAAACGAATTTGCCATCAAAAAGTACTTGACAGAAATTTTGATAAAGTGCATCGTTTTGAAGATATTGCAACTTAAAATTTGATTTCAGTTAAAAAAATCAGTTTTCCATATTTTTAATAGTAACCATTTCTAAAAGAATGACTAAATGAGTTACCATTTCTATATATATTTTTACAAGTACGAACAATCCTAAAATTTCGTTATTGAAATATTGGAGATTGAACACAGGGGATAAAAAAAACCAAGCAAAAAAATATTTTCAAAAATTTGAAAAAATATAAAAATGAATTTTGGGATATAGATTTTTTGTGTAAAACAATAATTAAAAAATCAACAAAAATAAATTAACTGCACTTTTTTTGAACTGTCCTTATTATTACCTACAACTTTGCCAAAGACACCAAAACGAATAATAACAGGAAAGTCCCCCAAAAAGGTTTGAGTCAATTAGAAAAATACAAAAAAATTAAATTACGCTAAAACAGCCAATTTAAAAAAAACAGCCAATTTAAAAAAAAAACTCAAGGAAGTTTTTTTTAATTAAAAAATTACAAGCTTTATTCAAAAACCATGTCTTGATTCCCAATATTTCAGACTGATACTTGAAGCCCACAATTTCACGCCTCCAGCTGCAGGAACACGCGTTCCACGCATTGTCAGTTTGATTTTGTCAATATTTGCTTTTGTTGGTAACGGTTTCAGCTGAATCCAGTCAGGCAGCCAATATCTGCGAATGTTTGCTTTCGGAGAATAAGTACAGTTTGATGCTCAAATTCTTTTTTAAAGTTGTTATATTTTTTTTAAATCACTTCAACTTACCGAAAAATATGTCATTTCAAAGAGCACCTTATTTTGTATGCACCAAATAATCATTTTCGGGAATACTGAATATTTCAATTCATAATGAAATTCCAAATTTCAAATTCAATTGCTCCCAAAATGTTATGCACATTTCTAGCAGCTTGCTTCAATATAGGCCCAAATTGCGTTGAACCGTTTCCTCCGAAATAAATAAATTCCACTTCCTGCCTTCCAAAATCTTTTCCCACATCGCGGAAAGTGGGAAACAAAATTTTGAATTTAACATAACAGTCCTCCACTCCCTCCACTTAAAATCTCCTTCGAGACGATAAGGATTCAACTTCAAGCACAATAAAGTGGGAACGAGAGCAACAGAATCCTTTAGGGTTTACCCCTATTCTTAAAGCTTACTTCGCTGGCAATATTGTACTTTGCAAGGATTTATTTTTCTTTTTTTTATACAGACTGATAATCCTTGTCAGCGTGAGGGAAAGCTGATATTCGTTATTGAGAGCCATCACGGAGGAAAAATAACGCAACATTTTTCGACATCTTTTTTGCCTGCAAAAAATATGCTAAAAATTCACACGGTGCTCGAAATCAATTTCCCGAATACAGGTGCCATTCATTTTCATGAAATTATGCGTCAAAAATGTTCCCCTCTCCATCATTTTTTTTTTATTTTTGGTCCTCTCTCTTCATTTTGGCACTCGACCATGCATTTCATTATCCCTTCTTAGCTCGGCGCGACAACGTGCTGACAGCCATTGTGACATTGATGAAGATCTAGCGGCACGCAGCCAAGCTGCTTCTGCTACGTCCCTGCAAGGGGTTTTTGACGCCACGCGAAAAATGAGAAATTTCCACCACCGAAAATGTCGTCATATAGCGTCGGATTGTTCATCTTTTGACACGCTTGCTTGAAGCTGCGGAAAGTTGTTTGCAAGTGATATCTTCTCAGACGGTTTCACAGAATTGTGAACAAAGTTTTACTATAAAAAGCACTGTTAGTTTTGAAACACCCATAGTGAAAAATATATTTTTTAAAGTATAATCAGTTAATTTCATCCCAAATCCAAAAGTATATGGGTCATTCCTTCCCAAGTGACCACGCGTCCAACATCGACCTTCACCAAATCTGCTCATATTTGGCATGGGGGTTGTTTTTGCCCCAAAAACAAAGAATCCCAAGTTTGGTGACATTTGGTCCACCCCGCGCCCGTGACACCCCCCTCTTTTTCAGTGATTTTTGAAAAACCTCATTTTTGAAATGCATTTTTCTAAGAGAAAAGTTTACAAAAAGTCAACTTTTGGGTATGCAAATTTGAAGATTTTTTGACGTAGAATCGAATGGCGTACTCAAAATTTACGTGCAGTGTTGCCAGATATGAAAATTTTGCGATTTAAGTTTTAAAATGCATTTTTAACCCTTTGTACGAGCACTTACGGGAAAACTGACAATTGCAATCGATTGCTGAGAGTTTTTAACATTAAATTCAATCAAAACCTCAGGTTAAATTGGATATTTCTTGAGATATCACATTTTTAAGTTGGAAAGCCCTGTATTGCATAGCAAATGTTTTACTTAACCATCAATTTTCAACAGTACATTGCGTTAGAGCATAGTAGGCCTTGAAATTTGAAGATTTTTTTAAATTTCGTAGCGGAAGTAAGTGAATGTGAAATTAAATGAAATTGAGTTCATGTATGTAGCTAACCTGTAAATATGACCTCAATTGGTTAAGGTTTAGCGGGTCCTTTTTTTTGTAACTTCAATCTATTTAGTATGAGGAATTTTCACTTCTTACATCTTCTTCGACAAAGTTTCCCAAAACGCTATCAAAGTTTCTTAAAGATTTTCCGGGGAATAACTTTGTATAGAACATCGCAAAGCGCTAGGAATTGATCCCTGAAAGATACAGGTTAATTTTCTGGGCATGTTTTTTAAATTTTGCCAAAAATTCTCCTAAAATTCTTCAGGTCAAAATTTGACTCACTAATTCAGGTTTAAAACCTTAACCAAATGACCTCATATTTACAGGATAGCTTCTGAGGCCATAATACTTGGCAATTCCGGTTGATGCGCTCAAAATTAAATCTTTTGTAATTTTCATTTATCCGTGAACCACGCCAAGTCTTGCCAAGACGGGGGTTCAAATACATACATACATACAGACATGAATTCAATTTCATTTAATTTCACATTCACTTACTTCCGCTACGAAATTTTAAAAAATCTTCAAATTTCAAGGCCTACTATGCTCTAACGCAATGTACTGTTGAAAATTGATGGTTAAGTAGAACATTTGCTGTGCAATACAGGGCTTTCCAACTTAAAAATGTGGTATCTTAAGAAATATCCAATTTACCCTGAGGTTTTGATTGATTTTAATGTTAAAAACTCTCAGCAATCGATTGCAATTGTCAGTTTTCCCGTAAGTGCTCGTACAAAGGGTTAAAAATGCATTTTAAAACTTAAATCGCAAAATTTTCATATCTGGCAACACTGTACGTAAATTTTGAGTACGCCATTCGATTCTACGTCAAAAAATCTTCAAATTTGCATACCCAAAAGTTGACTTTTTGTAAACTTTTCTCTTAGAAAAATGCATTTCAAAAATGAGGTTTTACAAAAATCACTGAAAAAGAGGGGGGTGCCACGAGCGCGGGGGTGGACCAAATGTCACCAAACTTGGGATTCTTTGTTTTTGGGGCAAAAACAACCCCCATGCCAAATATGAGCAGATTTGGTGAAGGTCGATGTTGGACGCGTGGTCACTTGGGAAGGAATGACCCATATTGATGATATCAGTTCGAATGCTAGGCTTGATTAGGAAAAAAATGGAAAAACTGAAAACATGTTTAAAATATTTTTAACATTTTAAATAATTACCAAAAATTCCTTACAATAAAGCCGTTTTCAAGTAAATGTCGTTAATCTTATTTGTTCAAATACAAATAAATAAAAAAAGGGGAGGAGCGATTCTCCACGAAATTGACTGACTCCATGAAATTTAATTTTCATGAAATTTTTGATTCTGATTAATCTTTGTGGGGGCTTCAGTATGATCAAAGCAACTTTCCATTATTGGTTCGCCCTTTCAAGTCTCCATATAGTTTTCGGCGTTTTCCACACAAAATTTTATGTAAATGTCCGGAAATATGTATTTTGTGAAGCAATCTTATAAGCACCAGAGAATTATGTGCACAGCAAAATATAATGTAAATTTGGAAGCTGTAATTTTGGAAGGTTGAATATTACCTCTTTTATGATGTAATTTTACCTCAATTTAGTCTGAAAAAGTGACATTACACCAGAAAAGTGGTAAAATTACACATTTCCAGAGGTAAAATTACACTTTTTTTCTGACATAAAAGATGTACCCTTTCCCTGATGTAATATTACCATGATTTTTTTTTCTGTGTGTATAAAGTCCAAGGTTTGAGAAAATATTTACGTTTTGAAAAATCAAAATATATTCCAATCGAAATTTTGCACACCATTTAGAAATTTAAAATTGAATTTGAATTAAAAAAGAAATCAAACCACTCAAACAGTACCCTTGATCGCCCATTTTTGAAAATAGTTTCAAAAAGCTGAGAAAATTTAGAATAAATTTCTTTCAGAAACAATGAAAATTGCTTTTCTCGAGAAACAACTACTTAAAAATAAAGAAACATTTTTTAAGTATCATCTAAACAGCACTAAATTTTTAATTGCCTGTATCATAAAACTTTTAGACCGATGCGTTTACAAATAAAACATTCCTAAAATTTGCTGATCCATTCGAACGTTTTTTTTTTTAATAAGAAAATTTAAAGATAACAATATTAAATGAGCAGCCATAATTTGAAGAGGTCCAAAATCTTTTTTGAAATTATCGACATATTTGAGATAGCGATATTTTTCGACAAACTGCAATTTTTCACAAAATAAACTCTGACTCAAAAACTCAATTTTTGGTCTACCTAAACATATCAAATTTTTTTTTTGAAAATACGGATTTTGGGAATTCAAGTTTTACAGAAAGCACAATTAAAGTCCCGCCCGTGTGGATCAATCGGACCGCGCACTGGACTCCAATCCAGAGGTCGCCGGTTCGAATCCCGCGGTGGGCGCTCTAAAATTCTTTGTGTAAATATGGGTATCCGGCGCCGTCGCTCCGTGCCATACTTTCATACACTTAGGAGCCCAGGGCGGCGAAGTCCTTGTAGATAAAAAGGAAGACACTAGTGGTTGGTACTAGCAATGGTGGCCGACAGCTATAAAGTTAACTTCGTTTACAATTAAAGAAAATGGCAATTAAATTTAGATTGTAACTTTTTTTCTAGATAATCCTAATTATGACAGAAAAAGAAATCAAATTTCTGTTTTCGTGGAGAATTGCTTAAAGGGTAAAGTTGTTTCAACATATTTTTTTTGTTTTAAGCAAACTAGTACAAATGACTACAAACTAAAAAAAATTGTAAACGTTTATTTTAGGTTTTTTTTTTAATTAAATAAAACACTTGTAGACCCAAACCAGCCTTTATGGCTGAAAAGCTCGAACATAATGACAACTATCTAACTAATACTTTTAAACTTTTGCAACTTTTAAATTGTTGGACCACAGATCGGAAAAGACATAAAACATAAGACATTTTTTTCTGAATTCATTGATAATTTTGTGTGGTAGCATAACTGTAACAATGTTTAAAACATGTTGTGATAATTTTGCTTCAAAATGTTGAAGGTTGGGCATGAAATTTTAAATTAGGCTTTTAAATCTTCCCTTTTGAAAAAAAAGACAAAACTATTGAATTGTAGTCAAGAGTAAAGTTATGGGAAATTGGACGAGGTTACCGTAAAAAAATTCTTGAGCTTTGAAATTCATGTTATTTTTCAATTTTTAAATATGGCAAAAAATAACGAAAATGGCAAAACCAGTGATATTTTTACATTTTTTTAATCTTTTTTTTTTCAAAACGATAGAACTTTGGACAATGATCAGTATGGAGATTCATACGCAAATGACCTCTGATTTTTTTTTTTTTTGAGAGACATAACATCCTGCATTTTCTGTGTGACTTTTTTCAACATCTAAGTCTATTTCTCAACTCAAATATTGCGAAAAGATCGTGCGCCTCAATAAATGAAATAAAAAAAACGTTACTTAATCCACCTTTAGGTGGTTGGTGCCTTTCTCATATTCATAAAGTCAATACATTCAGTAAAAATAGCAAAATTCCCTTAACATGTTTAACAAATCAACTTTATAACTCATTTCTTTTGATAGGGTTCGCAGACCTTAAATTTTTCTGGCTCATCGGCAAGGTCTGATAAAAAAACCTATCCAACGAAAGTATATAAATAACACTTAAGTGCCAATAACTTTTGATAGGGTTGTCAGATCCTTGATGTTTTAGGCTCATTTGAAAGGTCTTTCGATTATCTAACTAACGATGGGTCGCATGATGAACCCGGACATCATTTTCATTGAAATATCTGAGATCCGGCCTCCAAAAAGTGTATAAATAACACTTAAGTGCTAATAACTTTTGATAGGGTTGTCAGATCTTCAATGTTTTGGAAAGGTCTTTTTAATACCTTTCTGAAAATGTATAACATGATAGGGTTTCTTGCAAAAACCACCCTTTTTACAATCTTCCGGACATACGCCAAAATCGTTTTTTTAGCATAACTTTTCAAGTACTTGACTAAACTTGCTGATTTTAAATAGAGACCTATGGGACCCCAAGACGGATCGAATGAGACTAATACGGTCAGAATCCGTTCATCCAGTCCGGAGATAATCGAGTGACAATTTTTTTGTCCACCCACCTACACACATCCACACAGACATTTGCTCAGAACATGATTCTGAGTCGATAGGTATACGTGAAGGTGGGTCTACGAGGTCAAATAAAGAAGTTCATTTTTCAAGTGATTTTATAGCCTTTCCTCAGTAAGGTGAGGAAGGCAAAAACTCATAGAAAAAGAGTATAATTTTCTATCATTAAAAGTGTTTCGCTCACTTTTTGGCTTTGAAATACAACAATATTTAAATAACTTACACCCTTCTCAAATATCATTCCCAAGTGCAACAGGTTCCATAAATAAAAATGGCTTAGGATTACATGTCTATAAAGTTTCATTGAAATCGGAGAATGTCAAGTAAAATAGGACCTTTAAATTTCAATTTTTAGATGAAATTGCTTTGGTTTGAATTGAATCTTTAGATTTTAATTTTTTTCAAATACTTCTTTGATGTTTCTGATTTTAATTCTGCTCTTGTAACTTTAGCTAGTTACTCAAAGTTAAACTGAATCAAAATATAATCTTTATTGTTAAAGCTCAAAAGTATCAATATGGGTCTTGTTAACTTTTCCCAAGGGTAGAATTGTTACAAAGTTACACAAAAAAGCTTTATTATGGTTCCACGAAACCTATCACAATAGCAACCAGTTTAACTTTTCCCACAGTATACGTTGCCACTGCAGTGCACTGGTCACAATAAATTAAGTGGCTTTATTAAATTTCCCCCATTATAATTGATATTTTCAATTTGCAACCATCGTGTCACTCGTAAATGCCCACCGAGCTGTTATCATTCGATTTGTGCACTAATTATTCACTTGACCACCACCCGTTCGAACCAATAATCATAAATGTGTGTGTGTTGGTGTGTTTATGTTGGCACCAATTATGGCAAACCAATTACAAATGCTGTGCAACAAAGCGTGTGATAACACTGTGTCAGTTTTCCCAGGACCTGAATCGGTAGGAAAATAATGCGATTCTCCCTTTCCATTCAAAAGCGCTTGAAAAGGGTCAGACATTTTAAAAAACGAAACTTCATTCAAGCGCAAATAATACATTTTCAAGTACTTAGCAATTCACTGCACGCACATCAAAGTTCATCGATTCCAAAATGTCACCCTCAGAACTCTTGCTCGAACCTTACTCACCGTTGAAAGGTGCCCCCATTAAGGTGTGAAATTTAATTAATGCCCCATGAAATTACTTCAAAAATCTGATTAAGATCCGCGTACCAGCATCATCAGTCAATTAAAAGGGGAACAGGGAACTTCAAAGGGGAGCATCTCATCACCTGGAAAGATAGACAGGACGGCCGCTAGGAGGTTCTGAAAGTTAATGGAATGCTCTGCATATTTCTCAAGACTTGACGAAAGCACGGAGGAAAGTTTAAAGCACTTTTTTGGCACGCTCGATGAGGCACAGCACAAGAAATTATCACGTGTAAAGTTTTCCACTTAAATTAACATAAACATTGCTCGAGTCGAAAACCGCACGTGTACGTGAGCTGCTTAAGCTCACGCCTCAATTTTGAGCAGACGTAATTCATCAGTCTAACGCTCATCATTGTTTGTGAAATTGAGTTACCTATCTTCACCAAGATTTTTCTTTCTCATTTTAAATTTTGATTTGTGCAAGAAATAAAATCAACTTTTGTTTAAGACTCTCGGTGTCTCGGTCTCGGTCTCGGTCTCGGTCTCGGTCTCGGTCTCGGTCTCGGTCTCGGTCTCGGTCTCGGTCTCGGTCTCGGTCTCGGTCTCGGTCTCGGTCTCGGTCTCGGTCTCGGTCTCGGTCCCACTTTTTTTTTACTTTGGGAAACCAAGGCAATTCAAGATATTAAATAAAATACATAAAATGGGGTAGATGGTGCAAAACGGGCCTTTGCCGTCGTTTGCCGTTTATGAGAACACCACCAATCGATTACTCGTGATTTTCTACATAAAATAATATACGTTTAAACTATAAGAAATTATGTCTTTTGAAGATATTTACGAAAAACACATTAAAAGAGTCTAATGGGGCAAAATGGGCCCTTGCCGATTTCTTGTGATTTTTTACATTAAATAGTATATTTTCGAGTGTAAAAACAACGTCAATTAAAAATATTGACGAAAACACATAAAATGGGGTAACTGGGGCAAAATGGGCCCTTGCCGTCATTTGCCGCCATTGGGCGTGTCATCAATCGATTTCTCGTGATATTTTAAAATAAAATAAGATACTTTAAGAGTGCGGCAAACTACGGCAGTTGAAGATATTCGAGAAAAACACCCTAACAAGGCTAAATGGGGTAAAATGGACCACTTCCCGTCATTTGCTGCTAATGAGAGTACCACCAATCGAAACCTCGTATTTTTGATACTTTTGATAGGTAGAAACTGACGGCATCAAAAGATCCGTTTTTTCACCCGTTTTTGCCCACCGTGGTCTTTTGATTTTTTTTCTCGATCTCGATCTCGTCTTTTCGTTTTTTAACCGTCTCGGTCTCGATTTTTTTGTTTATTTTTGTGATTTGGTTTTTTATTAGTTTTTTTTTGAATATTTGTTTTTTTTTTGTTTTTTTTATTTTTATTGTTGTTTTTTTTGTTTGTTTCCAAATTTTTGTTTTGTTTACTTGTTTTTTTTTGTTTTAAGTCTCGGTCATTTATTTTTTTATTTGTTTGTTTTGTTTTGATTTTTTTCTCGGTCTCGGTCTCGTTTTTTTGTTTTTTACCGTCTCGGTCTCGATTTATTTTTTGTTATTTTATTTTTTTAGTTTTGTTTTTTTTTGCTTTTTTTTTATTTTTATTGTTGTTTTTTTGTGTTTGTTTCTAAATTTTTGTTTTGTTTAATTGTTTTTTTTTTGTTTTTTTGTTATTTTCCAGTCTCGGTCATTTATTTTTTTAACTTGTTTTTTCTCAGTCTCAGTCTTTTGTTTATTTGTTTTTTCTCTCAGTCTTGGTTTCGGTCTCAGTCTTTTGTATTTTTGTTCCTTTTTTCTCAGTCTCGGTCTTGTCTTTTTGTTATTTTTTGTCTCGGTCTGGTTTTGTTTTTTTTTTTGTTTTTTCCTTTTTTTCCTTGGTCCCGGTCTTTTGTTGTTTTTTATTTTTGTTTTTTGTTTTTTTTTTCTCAGTTTCGGTCTTTTATTTTTTTGATTTGTTTTTTTTTTCAGTTTCAGTCTCGGTCTTTTGTTTTTGTTATGTTTTGTTTTTGTCTCGGTCGGTCGCGGTCTCGGTCTTTTTTTGTTTTGTTTTTTTTTTACAGTTTCGGTCTTGGTCTTTTGGTATTTTTTGTTTTGGTTTCAGTCTCGTCTTTTTGATTTTTTTTCTCGGTCTCGGTCTTTTGTTGTTTTTTCTCAGTCTCGGTCTTTTGGTTTTTTTTTCTTTCGGTCTCGGTGTCATCTTTTTGTTTTTTTTTTCTGGTAGCGGACTTTTGTTTTTTTTTCTGTTTTTTTTTATATCAGCCTTCAATTTGGAAATCAAAATCATTACTTCTCATTTATTTCAATCCTTCGAAGCAACATTCCTCCAACTAGTCTTGAACCCAACCGAATTCCCCGTTCAACACTTAATCCTACCATTCCCCCTCCCTCTTGACCAGCTCGAGGAATCTTCCCCAAAACCCCTCTTTGAGATGACAAAATTACGGATTGATGGAAATTGTTTTGTAATCTTATTGCCCTGTGTGTATTGCTGGTGGGGGGAGAAACGAGCTGCAAAAACGAGCTTTTCCAGCAAGGATAAAAATACAACAACATTAGCCGTCCAAGTTTTCACGGATCATGGGGGAAAGAAACACTTTTTACGGGGTTTTCTTTGGATATGCTTCCCCCAGTCGAGGAGCTGTAGATAAAGCAGTTTTGTAAGGAAAGGAAACAGCTGCTGGGCTGCAATAATAATAATTTTGGAGGAGAATACCGTCGCTGCTGCTGGAACATTAGTGCGGTGTTATTTCAGGCAGAAGATTTTTTGAGGGGAGCGAGAAATTAAGAGATCGTTTTCATTTGAAGGGGATTTTCTTGATATTAAATGACAGTTTATGCCAGATTAGGGTTGACGTTCGTATTTAAGTTTTGAATATTTTGAAATATCAAAGCAAAATTGATTCAGCAACTTTTTATGCTTGATGGAAATCTTTATTCATATTTCCCTTCGTTGCATTTCAATGAACGTGTCATGAATAATGTATCAAATTAAATATGGCAACACAAACAATCGTTAATTTTCTCTGAATTTTCCTCCACATAAGCTCGAACCGATGCATTTCATCCAAAATGATACCCGCCAACAGCGGCACAATCCGCGAGGCCTGAAAACCGAATTACCATGATAATGGAATAATATTGATCGATTTATTTCTGCCACTCAATCAAGCTGAACCGAACGAGCTTGAACGGATAATCCATAGAAACTATCCTTCGATCCGATTCCGCGAGACAGACCGTTGAATTTCCACGTGGTGGTGATGTCTGAAATGCCACGACCCACTCAACACCCACCCCACCACCCCCTAGGAAATAATAGAACATTTGATTGACATCGTTTTGCACGGTTTCTTCGCTCGTCGACGTTCACCTCCAGCAGTAGCGCAACTGTTGATTGGAATGTCCACCCTCCGTTGGTCGGGAAGTGGCAAATTTCTTTCCAGATATCGCACTAATCTGTGACGGGTTGTCACACAATTTGGATTGCGTTCGGTGTCGCTGTAGGATTTGGAGCTTTTTATTGAAATTTTAGGGGGTGTTGAAAGTACACGTGCTTGTTTGAAGATCAAGAGCGACGGAAAGACATTTTTGAACTTTTTTCTAACCACAAAAAAAAAACAAAATTTATCGAAAATTTAAAATACGTCATTTCTGGCAACTAGATATCCCATCATCACATCATTTCAGCATCCCAATTTAAGCACTAGATGTCATCAACCTCCAAAAATAGAGCCTTTTCCATACCGATTCACTCACTTAATTCCGCCCTAAAAGCACTCTCATCAGACTCCCATCAACTCAACTCAATCACCGCAAGGCATTTTCGACTTTGACATTTTTTTTCCTTCCCACAGTAACTCATGTTCAGTTTTTCTGGGGAGAAAGAAAAGCCTCTTTTTTCCCCAGTAAAAGAGTTACACACACAGAGAGAGATCGTTTCGTTCCCCAGACAGCTGGACGGCGTCTCCTCGGTAACCTACGGAAGGAGTGAAATCCTATCCCGGTGGCCATTCCATATGGGGACAAACTGGGTCACAGACCCATTAACAAGTCAACTGGAAGTGATTTGTTAAATGGCCGTCGTGTCCGTCGTGGTCATTCGGGATGTCCTGGTCCCCAGGAGTAGAGTCCTTTTTGTTGTGACTTAGAGTTATCAGTATTTTCCAGTGTTTTATAATTTACAGAGTTATCATAGTAGAAATATTCTTCAAAAATATTTTAAGAAAATGACTCCAAACAGTTATCGATTCAAAGTTACCCAAACCAACATTACAAAATTAGCCATCAGTCCAAAGGGAACCTTTTTTTTCCAAGAAAACGAATGTGACAGCAGTTTAGCATCCTTTCAAAAGAGGGGTCGTTTTTGTATCGTTTTGCATTTAACACCAGTTGTACAAACACATACGGCTTTTTCTATGTTAGATTCAAAGGATTTTCAAGTGACGCTTTCCACACTTCCCAAGAAGCCTAACAAAGCATCCATCGGGAAATGTGAAAACAGGAAAGTTCCCACGCAAAGTTCAACATAAAAGATTTTTGCTTGGGAGTAACTTTTTCAATTTCGTATCTTCCTACTTATAAACTGAACTTATATTTTAAAATATTTTACATGAAAAAAAACATATCGTTGGAAAAATGTTCGAATTTCGTTAGGGTTATACTAGAGCGTCCAATTTCCCATCCCGGGAAAACATTTCCCGGGAATTCCCGGGATTTTCCGGAAAAAAAAATATTTATTAAAGTTGAAAATTTATAGAGCACTAGAGCTACCTAGCACATAAGAGGTTTGAATATGAAACTACTAAACTACTTTTTTTTTGCTATAAAAATTCTTTTAATCGAAGTCATTTATTAGGCCGAATCATTAAAAAATCATTTAAAAACTACATCATATAACATAAAAGGTGCCCATAAAATGCAAAAATTTATAAAATACTCGCTCCAAACATTTGAAAACTTTGAGTTGTGATAACATAAAAATGGTATTTCAAGTGAATAGCACATTTTTAAGGTAAATTCAATGCTTATCTATTTATTCATGAGCTCAAACCAGTAAGATTTGTTCTGGATAAAATATTTGCCATGAAAAACATATTTACGATATATATTTTTTTTTCGTTTCAATGTTTTGCCATAAAAAACATATTTGCTGCATTTTTTTTTTCATTTCAACTAAATTATCAATATTATTCTTTATCATATTCTCTCAGACTGGTCACAGAGACGTATTCAAAAACAATTTTATCGTTTTGGAGCATGGATTCATTTTACTAACTTTCCAAACGGTGTGATTAAAAAATAATACCTAGCTACTTTTTATTAAAACAAAATACTAATCATTATTTTTTGATCTTTTGAACGAATTGAAAGACAGCAAATATATTTAGAAAATTTATATATTTTCTAGAAGTTGTATGTTTTTACAAGCAGCCAAGACATTAAAAAAAACACTAAACACTTATTTTGACCATCAAAGTTGCTATTCTAAACAATTTTGTTGCAAAATATTAATCAAAACCAGGATCAGAACAATTTTCAAAAAATTACAAATTTCCCGGGAAATTTGTTGGAAATTTCCCGTTTCCCGGGAATTTTGAAACCCCGGGAAATTGGACGCTCTAGGTTATACCAAAAACTCGTAACTTGAATAAATATAAACCATTTAATATGAAAATATAAAGAAGAAAACATCTCTTAGAATAACGAAAGACCTCTCTTTATTTTTATTGTTGAAGAAAAATATTTCTGAGATTGTTTTCTCCCTAAATTTCAAGATATTTGAGTTTAAAATTGCATATTTTTTCCTTAAAATGGCTGTAAATGCGGTTAATTTTCTTAATTCCATAAGTTAACTTTTAGCGCTCTACAAATGCTTAGAACACCAATTTTCTTTGAAACTTTATCCTGAAATGATTGATTCTTTGAGAATTTGCTCTCATGGATTAGATAAAAAATCCATACAATATTCCTGGAAAGATAGAAACACCCAAATCGTGGACCACCCAAATTACAAATCAATATAATCATTACAATTATCTGAATACGCGGTGTTCATCATGTGATAGGAAATTATATCTAGAAATTTTTAAGAAAGTCACTTTTTATTTTACGAAATTTGGCAAATATCTGCTTGTATGAACCAAAACTGGAACTTTATTTTCCACTTGTTGTGCAAACTGTTCTCTCCATTTTTTTAGCTTCGAAAATGTTTCAAATTATTGGTGTAAAATGGCATAGGATTAATACCAATAATTTTGGTTTACATTTGTTTCCGGGCAATATTTTTCGATTTTTTTATGACAAATTGTACAAAGATTCAACTTTCGATTAGAGGGTGACGAGCGGGAATAATAATGCTAATGCGAAACACAAAATGCCTTATGACATCAAAAAAGAAAATTACATTTATACAGCGATATTAACTAGTTAAAATTAGCGATATTAATAAGTTAAAATTTTAAAAAAAAACTTGATTATGAAGATTGCTATGCTCCATGGGCATGGAATGCTTATGCTTAAGTATGGAAATTATACTCGTCTTGAGAAGGCTTTTCCCTCTCGGATAAGAATAAGAATAACATTTACAAAGCTTTAAACTAAATTTTTGGGGTGTAACTGCTAAGTATACTTTACAGTAAATTTTGGGGTCCACATTATTATAATTTATTTATATTTTGTTCATAATTATAGAGTTACAATACCCAGTTACAATATTGTTTTTAAATAAATCGTCGCTTGTGTGCTATCTTGTGACACGTCTGCTGAAAAAAGATAGGACGTGTCACAAGATAGCACACCAGCGAAAAAATGTTGATCCTAGATTATAGAAAATTTTACAATTTTTCAGAAATTGTATAAGTGTTTCTTTTATGATTTTGTCTGTTCAAAGGATGTCTAGGATGTTATTAGGGAGATTGTCCGATTTATTCTGGGTTCTCTCAATTTTATTTATTGGTTATTTTGATAGGATGAAATTTACACTTTCTGAATAAGAAAACTAGAGAGAGCATTGGTTTATTCGAACTTGGACATTGAACACCCAATATTCTAAACAATTTCGAACATTTCAAATGTTTTTCTGAGTAAATTATATTTTGGAAAAAAAATCTGGCAATCTTTGTAAAGCTAATCCGCCAAATGTAAACATTCGGGTTTTCCTGATTACTATTTCTTCAATTAATATTTACATTTGACCTTAAAAAGGAAAAATACACCTTTAAATTGTTTATTTGAGTCGTTATTTATCATATTTTAAAATCTCGATACTGGGAAATTATATATTTGCTATTTTCTAACTTCATGCAAATCTAATAACAAATTCATGCAATAAGTTTGTGCAACTTTTGATAAATCATTGCGAATTAAGATTCGTAGTAGTTAACATTCGGGTTTTCCTGATTACTATTTCTTCAATTAATATTTACATTTGACCTTAAAAAGGAAAAATACACCTTTAAATTGTTTATTTGAGTCGTTATTTATCATATTTTAAAATCTCGATACTGGGAAATTATATATTTGCTATTTTCTAACTTCATGCAAATCTAATAACAAATTCATGCAATAAGTTTGTGCAACTTTTGATAAATCATTGCGAATTAAGATTCGTAGTAGTTTAAAATGATTTAAACTATAATTATGAGTCCCAAAAAGCTCATGAAACGATCTTGTATTTGCAGATACAGAAAAAATAGAAGATAGACATGGTTCCCGAAAATTATGATAACTAATTACCGTTTCATTAATTAAGTATGAATTAATTGTAACTAAATTCAAAAGAAACGCATTTATTATCTTTCTTTATAAATTATTGGCACTATTGGCATAGTAAAAAAAACTACCGGGAAATTGCCAAATTCAACTCTCGATTCCCGGGAAATTGAAAATCTCGAGAATCGTCACCCTCTACTTTCGATTTTCATTCTGTCGTCTTGATTGGGTAAAATAAATTTAAATAAAAGTTTAAATAAGGCTTCATCCATAAAGTTCGTCACGCTAAAATCAGCCAAAATTTACCCCCCTCCCCCCCTAGAGCGTGACATACTTTATGGATGACGCCTAACTAGCCATAGTCATAGCCATAGGATGCAAAAAGTGTTTTAAAATTCTCGGAAAATGTGATGGAATTCCGCAAAAAAAATTGAATACCTCGAATTTTAAAACGTAACTGTGCCTTAATTTGATTATTTTTAATAAAAATATGCCTACTCTCAGAGTAGTACTCTGTGTTTGAATTTTAACAACCATATTCCAATACAATAGTTTGATTTTCTTTGATTTTCAACTGTAAATTACATCCTCATGATCTCCCACTCACTTTTCCGAGCACTTCATGCACACAGCTGTACCAACAAGTCGAAAGTTTTCTGCTTTCTCCACCCAAACTTGCATACGCTCAAAGCTCAACCGTCGCAGCCAACTTTGCCGGAGGGGTTTGTTTACATTTGGTGATCGTGGGCAAACTTTCAACCGAAATTGTCCCTCTTCGGTCCACAAATGAGTCGAAGCAGTCGAAGCTTCTAGAAGAAGACGCAGTGGAAAATTTTCCCAAACACCCCCAGAAGCTATTTTGTTAGCTGCGAAGAAATACGCCAAACTTTTCCTTCGCCCAGTCTAAATGTCACCAAGAGTAAAGTGTGACACCAGAGAGAGAAGCAAGAAAAGTTCCACGAGACAGAGTACGAAAACACCACTCAAATCAGTGTCATTGATTTGGGCTTGAATTTCAAATTACCATGATGAGTTTTTCGGAAGTTCATGGTCAAAGTTGGGACTCACGGATGAGTGAAAGCCGAAACGAAGGAGATTTTGGTAATTTGTTTTCGTTGACCGTCACAATAAAGTCGCTTTTGTTAAAGTTGATTGGTTTGGGGCGAATTTGATGGAGCTTTTGTGAAGCACCCAGCGCCTCCATTGTTTGGAAGATTTCAATAGAATACCATGGCGACGCATGACCATTTCAAAGAAAAGTTCTCTAACTGAAATCCTTCACATTTGAAGTCAATAAATTAAAGCATTTTTACTCATCTTCAAAATCCAACCACACATCGAACACCAAATCAAACAAAAAACTGGAAATCGTTCAACTCCAGCTGCGATAAAGTATGTCACTCCAGCGGTGCTGCCAGCAGAAGAGTATTTGTTTTGTCGTCCCCCCTTGATGGACAGACATCCCCCGGGCGGGGAAGCCACTCCAGGGGACATGCATTCTTCGGCAAGGGCCACTGGCACACCACACTTGAAAATGTCTCGTTGTCATTTTGATGGGTGGGTTCACGATGAAAAATGGGTCCGAAATAGGGTCGATAGGATTAACAATAGAATTCTTCAAAATAATATTTTAACTAAAAAAATTAAAATATTTTCATCATGGGAGTGAAAATTTGTGTTAAACCTCAGTGGGCCCATACTGTGTTCAGCAAATCTCAAAATGAATGATTGCTGTTGGAATGATTGTTTTTGGGAGTCGTGCTAACATATGTCTTCTCCAGAAAATAAAAGAAGATCAATTCAACTAAATTTCTAAAGATAACAAATACCAGTTAATTGTTTAGTATTACTGTAATATGTTTAAGTAGATTAAAAAAATACTTCTTGCTTAATTCTCTAGAATAAGATGCAAATTGACTTTTCATTGTATTTTTTTAAATTGAAATCAACTTTTTTCTTATATCCAAATTATATCCAAATAAGCCATTTTGCATCATTAGTTTCTTCATACAAGTCCCCATAAAAATTGAGTAGCTGTCCATTGAAAAGTGCTATGAAAACATTCAAAAATCTGTATCTTGAGGTGGGATTTTCTTATCGATTTGGTGGTTTCAGCAAAGTTGTAGGTTATGATAAGGACTATTCAGAAAACATAGTTATACTGTACAATAAATTTACCCATTTTATGATAACTTTTGATAAAAACAACTCGATTTTAATAAACTTTACCCGTTTTGATTTTTATTTCATTTTCCGATCAATTTTAGTAGACAGAAGATTTTAAGTAAAAATATATTTTGGAAAATATTAAATTATTTTTAGATGTAAAATTGAATTTTAAATCAAAAGGTACATGTATAAAATTTTGATGAGGTGCACCGTTTTAGTGTAAAAGCCAATTTTAGATTAAATTGTTCAACAAAATTGTCTTCTTCTTTAAAAGCAGTGTACATTATTGTCCATCTCTTGAAAAAAATATATTCAAAAATATGCGAAAATTCCAAGTGTGCATACCGTAAACCGGGGTGACTTTGATAGGATTTCAATTTGTTTTTGAAATATTTTCCAATAGGTAAGGTTTTTCTCAAGATTATTATTTTTAAAACATGTACTGGGGCAGGCCACACAAATTCCATGCACTATTTTGGAAAAAAAGTGTTTAGAAAATAGTTACGTTAAAAATTCATAGTTTGAATTCCGGGGTGATTTTGATAGTCATAGTTTTTCTTGTCAAAATCAAATTTAAGATGATTATTAACTTTATTTGTACGTTAAATGTACCATCACTAAAGTAGCTGATATTGTTTTTAAGAGAAAAAAAATCAATGTTTATATTTAGTTAACTAAGTTAATAAGCTTTTTAACAAAATAAATATAAATTTTAGGTAAAATTGTTAAAAAGTCAGAACTTTACTTGAAATTTGTTGAAACTAGTTTTGTTTATAAAATTAAAATTGTCCAAAGAATCCGAAAATGCATTCCGTTTTCCGATTCAAAATCTTGTTCATTGAGAAAATGATGACACTTTGAGAAGTTTAAAATAATGACTTTCATCAACGTTTTCTTAACTATAGTCAACTAACTTTTTAAACTTTTCAAAATTTTATGAAAAGTTCTTCTCGAGGTACTTTGAACACTTCTCTACCACGGTCAGTATGTTTCTAAACCATTCCTTACGTATTTTTATTGTACTCTTCATTTTGCGGAAAAATCGCAAACCTATCAAAGTCTTACGGTATACATTTCCATTAAATATCTAAAATGTCAACTAAAATAGTGTAACAAAATAAAAAGTGAACAGTTCTGATAATTTCCTGACTTTTTAATTAATTTTTAAACAATGTTTGTTTCTTTATTAAAATCTTGTCGATCCATTCTTATACCAAGAAGATATGACTGATTACAATAAAAAAAATCACTTTAACTTTTTTGAAACAAAAAGTCGGTTGTTTCATGTTTATGTTTTATTTGGATTGTATAATATGTGTAGAGTGCATAAATGACATGCTTTTTGGCTACGATTTTGAATAAAACCATTATTTTTAAAAAACCAAGCAATGTCAAAAATATTTTAGAGGTTAAAATTGACTAGGAATCGAAAAATACACGTGTAAGATTTTGACCGAAAGTTTCGTTTTGATGTTTTAGAAATTTCAGGGATGGTTTTTTTAAATTTGCATTTATTTTTCAAAGTTTTATCAAATTCTATGAATGTAACAATTTTCCTGAATCGTGAGAACATTTTTAACAGTAAGTATTTTCCATTTCGTCCTCATTTTTTAATTGACGATATCTTTTAAACAATTGATCCAATTATTTTTAGGAAATTTCTCTTACATTACTAAAAATCAAAAGATTCAAAACGCCAATCATTTCAAAAGCTCTCATACCTTTTTTGCGTTTTGGAAATGTCGGGCAAAATTCAATTTACTAACCAAAGGTTAAATTAACAATGTCTAACAAATGACAGAGAACTTTTTTTCACTTTTCTAGAATCAATATTTTCAGGAATGTCCATAATTTTTATCAGTTGAAAAAAACAGTTTTTAGGAAAAAACAGCATGGAATAAAACAATTTTAAAAAATGATTATCAAATACAAAAAGGCTACAAAATATTGGACGATTGATTAAATAAGGCTGCTGAAAATATGTGTTTGATTATATAAAATCTTCTTCAATCACGAGTTAACATGTTCGATTTTAATGGTCACGACATCATGCTAATTTGGCAGCATTTTTTGAAATTGGCATAACATTTGAAAATCATGTTTAAAGATATACTAACATTGTTTTGAAACCTATCAATTTTGATTCAGATGAAAATTAATATTTGATTCTCAACCAATAATCAACAAATATCAAATCGTTTCTAATTCCAAAAAGAAAGTAACCAAATCCTGCCAAATCACGTATTTTGGGACAACGCCAACACCCTGCATTTCTGCGGCTTCCAGCTGGTTTGACCGATGAGTGGGAGTGGACACAAAAAAGCTGGCACCACATCGTAATGTGTGGTGCTGTCCGTCAAGGATTTGTGGGCGATGTGTGTGTTCCCACCGTCGGAAACGATTTGAATCGAAATAGCTTCATTTTTTGATGGTGCTTGTGGAACTGAAGAAACGGGCGAAAAAATCTGCTAACGTTTGCAAAGGGACTTTTTTGTAAGGTGAGAGTGAGGTTTGCTTTTTCATCGAAAATTCCAGGTAGCCTCCCAGTCGAGGGAGTGCTCAGCAGAGTCAGATAGCTATAAATTTGGGCATAAATTTGGGGGGGCCGTAAGTACGTGTAATTTGCATTAAATCTCCAAGGGCTGAAAAGGTGTGCCAACTTGGCACTGCCAAGCTGATGATGTCTCTCTTTATGCCGAGCGAATTAAGAGTTCTGTTGGGAGCATTATCGCAATTTAACAGGGATGTTAGTTTTGAGGATAATTTTCTATATCGTTTTAATATTGTTAAGTAAATTTTTAAAGAAAGCAATTTTATATGCATCTTTTTTTTATATTTTGTCTCATTTCATTGATTTTGTTGTTTAAAATTTCATTTTGCATTTTATGGAACACCTTTCAACAGCTGAGCAATTCTCTACGACATTATTTTTTTTATTTGGCTCAAAATCGGGTGGGGGGGGGGCAGGGGCATTCCAAGCCATTTAGTGTCATTGGTCATTGGTTAACCCATACAAATTTGGCAGCTGTCCATACAAAAATGGGAAGTAAATATTCGAAAATCAGTATCTTTTGAAGGAATTTCATGAAAAGTAATTGCATGGAAAACATAAAGAAAATTGACTTTTTTTCTAAAAAAAAAATCCCGGAATTCGTTTCATTTTTATTTTTTGAAGCTTTTTGATTTGATTTAACCCTCTACAACCCAACCCCGCCTCTAGACGGGCTTCGAATTAAAAAATCGCCGAAAATCAATTTTTCAACCAATTTTTGTATTCAAAAAGCATTGGAAAGAAGAACTTTTAAAATTTTGGAAAATTTTAGGGTTGAAAGTTTGACTTGTTTTATGTAACTTTGCCAATGTTTTTAAAAATGGGTCATTCCATCTCAACTGTGCACGAAAAAGTGCAAATTTGAAAATTACCCTCTCCGATCCTGCTCAAATTTGGCAGAGCTGTTGATACTATCAAAACATGCAAAAATCCCGAATTTCATCCAAATCGGACCACCCCCTCCATTTTTGTACCTCCCCAAAAAATCGACTTTTTGGCGATTTTTGACCAAACCTCCTAGTTTCTAACGGCGATAACTCAGGAACCACAAATCTTAGAAGGTCGGTCTTAGACTCAATTTTGAAGGAAATTGGACGTAAAATCCATTTCTGTGATCAAAATTTAGATTAAAATATGTTTTCTACCTGTATTGCGCAATTGAAAACTTTAAACGGCCGTATCTCAAAACACCCCAACTTATTTTTTTTATTTGACCTCACCATCGTGTTCCCCGGCCAATTTTACATAAGAATCACTTATCGACAGAAATGAATATTTTTCGTTCCAGAGATATCGAATTTTAAAGTTTTGTGTTTTCGAGATTACCTACATCAGCTTCATTCGCCGCATCTGCTAGAAGCACACAGGCGGGCTGATCAATAACTGCTACCTGGTGTTCTGGGAGATGATTAATTTAATTTATATTTTTATAATTTTACGCAAATATTTATTCAAATGGCTAATAGGGGAAATTCTCGTATGTTTGGCAGGTTAAGTCCTCGCTCCTAGTTTCGTCCAATTTGCTTATTTTCACTATTCAACCAACAAATTTTGCAAAACTTTTGATAGAAATTTGCTTGTTCACTTCTTATTGAGCTATTTATCACTCGATTTCAGTTAAAAACGCTTTTAATCAGCTGTAATTGAATGCCAAAGCGCTGAGATAGCAACATTAGAGGAACGCTGGAATTAGATACTGTTCCCCTATCTTGATCAATCTATTTTTGTGAAAGGAATATTTATTGGGTTATTTTGAATGAATTGTTTTTTTTACGTGTTGCTAAATGTTTTAGAGAACCTCCGAGGCCATGACTAGGACCTTTATCATAGGCGGTAGCAAAATAGTGCCATTCAGCAAAAACCCCAAAACCTGTTTTATTATTAAAGTCTATTATTGACACTTTACCATAATTTGGCAAATCTGATTTATGGTTGAAAAGATTGATCATATTAAATCAATTTTTATATTGTGAGCCAGCTCCATTTGATTAAATGATGATTTTGGTCAAGGTACATTTAATTAAAAAAAATCCTTATACGTGAGGACAGCAGCCGTATTGTGTTCCAAGAATCCAAGAATAAAAAAAGAAAAAAAAACTGTTGTTCGGACGGTGTCGAAATCATCGCAACTAAATTTGGGGAATTAGCCGCTTTGCAGCAGATCAAACTTTGTGATTTTCTTACATTTTTCAGTTTTATACTTTCCAGAAATCTTTTTCCTACTCCTTGTGATCGTTCTTCACGAGAATACAATGTATCAACAAATTTTATTCACTTTAATTCATATTATTTATGATGAAATATTATTTCAATAAATGACCAGGGAGCAGTTATTGATCAGCCCGCCTGTGTGCTTCTAGCAAATGCGGCGAATGAAGCTGATGTAGATAATCTCAAAAACACTAAACTTTAAAATTCGATATCTCTGGAACGAAACATATTCATTTCTGTCGATAAGTGATTCTTATGTAAAATTGGTCGTGGAACACGATGGTGAGGTCAAATAAAAAAAATAAGATGGGGTGTTTTGAGATACGGCCGTTTAAAGTTTTCAATTGCGCAATACAGGTAGAAAACATATTTTAATCTAAATTTTGATCACAGAAATGGATTTTACGTCCAATTTCCTTCAAAATTGAGTCTAAGACCGACCTTCTAAGATTTGTGGTTCCTGAGTTATCGCCGTTTGAAGATAGGGGTTTTGCTCAAAAATCGCCAAAAAGTCAATTTTTTGGGAGGGTACAAAAATGGAGGGGGTGGTCCGATTTGGATGAAATTCGGGATTCTTGCATGTTTTGATAGTATCAACAGCCCTGCCAAAATTGAGCAGGATCGGAGAGGGTAATTTTCAAATGCTGTTCCGCTTCAGATGGAATGACCCAAATGTAACTTTTTTAGGGGTCAACTTTGGCTGTGTTTTTTACTAACATTTCCTATATTTTAAGTAAAAAGAAGCATGCAGTAATTTTTCTAGTGCCCCAGACTACGCATTTATTTACAATTTAAATGATAATGGTTCCATTTTATAGCAGAAAATGTGAAAAACATGCAAAAAATTGAAAAAGTTACTGTAAAAACATGAAAAAAATAGATAGGCAAAATGTAATGATAGGAGGTGGTAGAGTAGGCAAAATACTACCAAAAACAAACATAAACTGAACAAGATAAATGCAAATTAAAATACTAAAAATGAAACAAGAAAAACATAAAACAAGAGAAGTAAAGTTTTTCGTAGAACAAAAGTTGCTCAAAATGACCCCCTGAACACGGGAAAAATAAAAATTTTCGAAAAAAAAAATTGGGCAGTAGAGGGTTAAGGAGACAAAAAACTACAACTTTGGAATAATAGAGAAGTAAAAAAAAAATATTTTGTTTTGAAAATTGTTTTCGTTTTTTAATATTAAATAGAATTTGCGATCAAAAAGTACTTTTGTGAAGTTTAGATAAAGTGCACAGTTTTCGAGATAAGGACACCGAAAGTTTAGTTTTATATAAATATAAGCAGTTTTTAAATTTTGAAGCAAAATGCTTCATGCAGTTATGCAGTTAAAGTTATGTTACCATCAAAATTTGCAAAATATCAAGGAATTCATAAAAATATATGTTTTTCCATAAAATGTTTAGACTCGTGATGATTACAAGCAAATATTTTTTTCAATAATTTTGTTTGTAAATGTCTGCTCTACATTAAAGAGCGGTATTACACGCTAAAAAAATATCCAGCAAAGTTACAAAAAACGAAATTTCAAAATGGAAAATATTGTTCTTAAAGGAAAAATTGACCCTTCTGGGTTATTGCAGACTCAAAAATAACATTAAATTTCCCTTATCATGTGCCACATTTTTTAAGTTAAGTAGCGATGGCAGAATTTTGTTTTTTTTTTTGCTTTTTTTACGATGAAAAATACGTTTATTCGGAATTTTCAATACGTCGTCAAACCGGGCGTCCAATTTTACATAAAAGTCTTTTTGAACACCACATTTCTATTTCATTACCATGTCTTAGGACAAAGTTTCACGCAAATCAAAGAGGGGTTGGGACAACATTTTCCGATTTCGTGTGAGTTGGCGGAGAATTACCTAATTAGTTTTAATCGATTGCAAAACACTAATATCAGTTACATGGTTTGATTATTTTCATTTTTCAATTGATTCTAGCCGTCACCTTTCAATCAGATCAATAAACATAATTGAAATTGTTCATTTAATAACACTCCATTGTCTTTCCCAGAATTTAATTGATGTCAGCAACAATCGGATCTCAATCATCTCATTATTCACACCATCTCGATTTCAAAACACA
The DNA here is from genome assembly GCF_016801865.2 of Culex pipiens pallens. Classification (NCBI taxonomy): domain Eukaryota; kingdom Metazoa; phylum Arthropoda; class Insecta; order Diptera; family Culicidae; genus Culex; species Culex pipiens. The sequence continues at coordinate 31,459,532 of NC_068939.1, forward strand.
ATAAACTGATTAAACTATTTCAATCAAACTCACTTCGTCCTGGTTTCCACCACCTACAGCACTGCACCACTACCACGTGGCTCAAAACAACACTACCACCAAAACCAGTCCCCGGAAGCCATTCTCGGGGAGCAACAGTCTAATTAAAACAAATCCAATTACCTCAGCCCACCAATCAAATCCAGACTTAATGCAGACTAGGCAAAATGACGAACTCGACGAACGTAAATTGGGTCACAATTTATGGCCGGAGCCTCCGTCAGCAAAAAACACACATACACACACAAAATAGAACTAAACTAGCATTCCCTCCCTGTTCTCTCATTTCACCACCCCCAGGGGAGCAGCAAACATCATTGAGTTAAAAATAAAATAAATTCCACCTTCTTCTTTTTTTTTTTCGCTGAGCTCCACTCTATTTTCACCTTTTTTTTCACTGCATCTTCTTCTAAAACCTCAGGTAAATACCAACACTCACACGAACGACGATACTATTTTATTTCACCACCAAGATCCTTTTTTTGCTTTTTTCTTCTTCTTTTTTACCACCCCACAGACAGTACACACAACAATCACCTTATTTATTGGGTTATTCCCAGGGATGCCACTTGGTTTTTTAAAATGTCTGTAAAAAAGTCTGTGTATGTCTGTGCATTTGTCTAAAATTCAAATATATCAATTCACAGTCATTGAAATCCATCAGAAATTGCGTTTTTAAGCATTTGAAGACTAACGAAATAAGTTTCGACAAAAAAGATTACTAAATATTAATTTAATGAAGTTTTTTAAAAGTCTGTGCACCTCAAAAAATGTCTGACACAAGCTCAAAAGTCTGTGAAACACAGACAAATCTGTGTATCTGGCATCCCTGGTTATTCCGTCAGAATGTGCACAACTATCCTGTCCTGGAATCACCTTTTGAAAAGTGTGTGGTGGAGGTGGGGGAAGGTAGCCTTGTCTAATCCCAAATCCTATTAGTGGCGACGACGATGGCGCGGGGACAGAATCACGGCCACAAATTGTTGTGGTGGTGGTGGCACACACGTGGATTCACTGTTGACAATAAGAGAGAGGAAATTTTGTGTGAGAAAAAAATACTAAGGAATAGTTGAAAGTTTACCACGCGAAAGTGGATTGGATGAGTTGGAAACCGATCCCAGCTGAGACAGGAAAGGAGGTAAAAACTGTCACGAGTGGTTTTTCGGGAGTTAGTTTAAAGCGAACAAAATGCAATAAAATCTAGAAGAAAATCAAACAAACACAAAGTTGACAAAGATTGTAAAAAATAGATAAATGAAAAAAAAAGAAGTATTATTGTCTTAAAAGTATCTGTGAACCACTCAATTTAAAAAAAAAACTTTTTTCCACAACGATTGCACGCAAGTTGTAGATGCGAAAAAAAAATACAAATTACATAACAAATATTTTTCAAGTTCCGCAATTTTGGAGCAACAAAAAATCAAAAAATTTGTTTGATCAAATCAGCTAAAAATTATTTATAATTTTTTTTATATTTTAAATATTTATGAAATTTAGGTGAACATAACATTTTTCAATAAATTTTTATTGAAAATAACCATTTATGATCATTTTACAGCTCTTTATTTCATTTAAACTTCAAAAACATGGCTTAAATTTCATTTCACGTTTTTTTATTTATTAATCCCTTCATGTCAATGTTACTTTTGAGTTTTTTTTTTTTCAAAATTGCAAAAACTGATAACAACAAAATGTCCAATAAATTATGTCGAGAAAACCAAACCATCATTTAATTTCACTGAGATATGATCATGTGATTTGAAATATATCCATATTCAACAATCAACGAAATTACTTTTTACTAAAGTTGTAAATTTTCAATTGAAGTATATATTTTCAATGTTTTCAAAAAACATCTTCTTTAGATAAACACCTGAATTGGTAAAGTTTGTCAAAGATAACAAGCTCAAGTTTTTAATCATTTCAAATATGCGTTCAAAATCAAAATTTAAAAATAATAAAAGCATTAATTTATTTTTGTATTGTTTCCAACTATTATACGTTTTAGAATCCTATTTGTTTTCGAAGATTCAAAGAGCAACTCAATAGCAATTTTTGACATTAAATGTAATTATTTTTCATTATTCGATTTTTTTTTGTCAATTAAATTTACTTTCTTTTTGTTAGTTTAAGGTATTTCACCTCTTCAGGTAGGCCTTCAATTTGGAATAAGAAGACAACAACTTCCTTGGTTGCTGTGTGCCCTTAAATTGCTTTAAAAAAAGAAAATATGTAGTTAAATTAATCTCAGTAAAACATTAGTAATATCTGGAATTAATTGCTCATTATTTATTGAAACAAATTGACATCTGAAATACAAGAAAAAGAAAAAAATAGGTCAGGTAAAACAAATCCAAACTTTACACACACCAAAATACATAAAGTATTGGCAAGAATCATAAAAAAACCTGATCAATGCATGAATTTATTGAATAAATAGTAAAACAAAAATTCAACCTGTTCAAATTTACATGTAAAAAACAAAAATATTCAACAAATGTGATTAAAACATTTTTGAAATAATTTGTTAAAAAAACTGAAATCTATATTTTTTTTTTCAATAGGTTTTTTAAACTGTTGTGTTTCATATGTGTATAGGATCTAATTAAAAAAAGTCTAGAAATTAACTTTTTAGGGAATAACATCGCAATTCAAAATCAGAAGCATCATTACTAAGAATGAGCTCAAGAATATTGCAATTAAAAAAAAACATATTGTATGCCATTTTCTAGGGTTTTGCATTTTTTTCACGATTTTTTGTTTCTATTTTGTTTTATCCATTTTTATTTTGGTTTTATTTCACGTTTGAGTAGACTGAAAAGGAAAAACTGCTGAGCTACAGTAATATAGTTTTTAAAATTGATTTTTTTTAATGTAAAACAAACACTAGAGAAATGCAATAAAAAAATTAAAAATTAATTTTAAAAAAATACCCGCTTTATTTAGTTGTTATTTGAAGTTTTTTTTAAGGATTGCCCATGAAAAAATATTTTGCATTAAAAATTTCCTAAATTTTTTTCTTATAACATTGTTGTTTTCATCTTTTTGAAATTATTTTTCCCTGAAATTAAAATCACGAAAAGCACTTCAAAAGCGTTTTAAACGTATTTTTGAGCCTGAATGTTAGTTCTAAATTCAACATTTTGAAAAAAAAATCAAAGAGATCCAAAAATGAACAATGGTCAAAGCTACAAAGCTGAACATATTTGAACACTGGGTTTAAATGAACAAAAGATCCATAATGATTTTTTTTTGCAATTCCGTCGTGAAACTACTTACGTTTCCTGTCATTCTTGAACGACTTTTCTGTACCAAAAATAACAGAATCGAATAGCAACACTTTTCAAAATAAATGCTGAAAAGTTCTACTTTTCAGCACTGAAATGGGTGCTGAAAAGTTAAACTTTTCCGCACTTGTTTCGAAAAGTAACACTTTTCAACATTTTTTTGATTTCAACGATTTATTGACAAAATACATAAAATTTTTACTTTAAATTTCACTCAATGGGTGTTTTTCGGAATTGCAAAAAATTTTGTATGGAAATCGTTGCAAAACTTAATTTTTTCAGCACTCGTCGTATTTATCCAACTCGGTGAATCTCGTTGGATAAATATACGACTCGTGCTGAAAAAATCCTCTTTTTGCAACTTGTTGCATAAACTACTTTTTTTATTCAAAAAGGGTGGACTGTTTCAAAATTATTCTCAAATACTTTGATTGCTTTTTAATTTTAACATTAAAAAATATTTTTGGTTTTTTTTCAGATCACCGTTATTTTTCAAAAAATCATAAAACAAAAAATCAAATTTTGCACAGTATTTTTGAAGAGGTGGCATTTAATATGAAAGTATTCATTTTTAAATAAATATTTAATTACAAATATAACGAATCTTGCAATTTAAGATTATTTTTAAAATGACAGAGCAAAAATAAATAGTTTTTGATCCGATCGTTCCATTTAAAAAAAAAAATCGTTTGACTAATCACTCACCTAAACAATTCCGTTCTAGAAATCTATTCCTTCCACACTTTCATCCCAAGGTAGATGCAAAAAATTGCTTCACAACCCGCCTTAACAAACTCGACTTGACGGAAGAAATGGAACGCGTGTATCCACGGGAAGCGCTCGCGAGGAACTGTTGAACTTGGTCCACTGCGTGACCCACTGAAGGTCCTCCACACCAGAGGAAGATGTTTGATGTTTGTTTTCTTCTTCCTACACTTGCTAGCGGGAGAGAGGGAATCTTTCTAACGCTCTTTTACTCTCTCGAAAGGTGGATTTTCTCTCACCCACGTGGAAAATTGTTGGGGGGCAATTTTCCCGCCCAGAGAAGAGCGATGCCGGCACTGTTCGAAAGAGAGCGAGAACGGTTTGTTTATGTTTACGTTCGAATTTCGAACAACGGATGTGATGGAGGAAGGTGAAATTCCCATGGGATGGGTGAGGAAAGTGCGGAAAATGGGGTCGCACACGTGTACACAGCAGCAGTGGGACCAACTGTTGGCAGTATGTTGTGTAGTGTAGGGCAGTATAATGTGTTTGTTTAGAAAAAGAGAGAAAATCTTACAACAAGGAAAATGTACCCTGAACAATTCCGTGTGTTAGGAGAAGCTTAGTAGAATAGAGTTATCTACGTGCGCATGTATTGCGTGTACGTACACGGAAAAAAGTGAGGTTAAATTTTGTACCCGCCAGCAAAACAAATGGCGTGCTAGTGTGCGTGAGATCGGGTTTAGATAACTCTATAAAGGATTTGAGTATAATAAAGCTATCTAAGCTTGATCTCACGCACACTAGCTCACCATTTGTTTTTGCTGGAGGGTACAAATTATAACCAAAAACCCTTCGTGTACATACACGCTATTCATGCGTACGTAGATAACTCTATGAGAGACTTTTGTTTAATGTAACCATAAGATCCTTCAGAAGCCTGTTGCTTATCATGACAATCGTCGATTGACACACTTTCTGTTCTTTACAAACCCATCGACCATTGATGTTGAAGAACGACGGCACCTGCTTGTAGAGATGCATCCTCAGAACCAGCACCCTTTTGGAATCTCGGAGAAAAAGTTCTTCCAAACGTCGTTCGTAATGGTCAGCACTCCTTCATACTGCACCATCGGACGTCGACGGCCTTTATCGTCAATGTACACCAACGGAATCAGGAAACTCTACTCACCCGAACCCGAACCAACCCCCGGTGGCTCATGACTGTTGCTAGGTCAGCTTTCTCGATGAAGATGCCGTTGAAGGCACCTGAACACGGCAGGATTAATGCCCATGCTAAGGTTTTTTTACGGAATCAAAATCAACGAATATCGTATTTTTCCGAGAAGGATTCATTTCTAAGCCGGCCAAAAACAAAAGAATTTGTAGCAAGGGGGTAGAACGGCTGGCGGGAACCGTGTATTGTTGCCGACTGAATATATTTAATGTTTTCAGTAAAGTTGGACTGTAAAAAAAAGATGTTATTGAGACTTAAGATTCGTGCAATTTCTTTATCGTTTTTGAGAGGATCAAAACATCAACTGATCTGCAAAAGAATGCAATGGACGTTTTATTTAGAATCGAATTTTGCAATTTTTGCCTTCCTCACCTCAGTGAGGAAAGGCTATAAAATCACTCGAAAAATGAACATCTTTTTTCGACCTTGTAGACCCACCTTCACGTATACCTATCGACTCAGAATCAAATTCTGAACAAATGTCTGTGCGTATGTATGTCTGTATGTCCGTGCACCGAAAAATATGCACACCAATACTCCGGACTGGCTGAACCGATTTGGACTGTTTTGGTCTCATTCGATCCGTCTCGGAGTCCTTCAAGACCCTAGTTAAAATTATGAAGTTTAGAAAAGTACTTCAAAAGTTATGCTAAAAAACGATTTTTGCTAAACTTCGGAATATTGTAAAAAGGGTGGTTTTTGTAAGATAACCCGTCATGCTATATATTGTTAGAAAGGTATTTGAAAAAACCTTTCCAACGCATTCAAAAGATTGAAGATCTGACAACCCCATCAAAAGTTACGAGCACTTAAGCGTTATTTTTACACTTTTTTGAGGCCGGATCTCAAATATTTTGATGAAAAAGTTATCCGGGTCTATCATGCGACCCATCGTTGGATAGGTAATCAAAAGATCTTTCCAACGAGATTGAATATCTGACAACTCTATCAAAAGTTATAAGTACTTTAGTGTTTTGAATACACTTTTTTAGGCCGGATCTCAAATATTTTGATAAAATTAGGTGTTATTTATACACTTTTTTGAGGCTGTGTAGTGTATTCACTTTATGAATGCGAGGAAGGCACCAACCACCTAAAGGTGGATTAAGTAAAGTTTTTCAATTCAATTCAATTGTGTTTTTATTAGAATTTAACAGTTCTGCTCCAAGAGATTTGGAGAGATTTGGAGAACCTTTCAATTGAGATTAATTCATAAGCCTTTGCAGAGAGGGTACATATTTCTACGTTTAGATTTTGCTAACTGGGTGTTCTTTCAGGGAAAATAAATTTTGAGAAAAAACTCTAGATCTATGAATTTTGCAATTTATTTTTTATATTGCCCGACCTTTAATATGACCCCTAAACTACTCTAAAATGATTTAGATTTTTTTTAATGCAAGCTGACGGTTTAATGGCAGTGATTTTATATTTAGAAAATGCATTCGATAGGTAATAGGTAGGGCTAGTGATTTTTCACGGCAATAAAATTAAAATTACGTGACATACCAATTTCAAAACATTGGAATTACACGGTACTCTAAAATCTGTAAAAAATAAACGCAAAATGTGATATTTAAGAATATTTGTGTACAGGAAAGTAACTGAAAAAGTGTGCAAAATTTTAAGATTTAATTTTTAACCCACAAAATGTTTATAACAAAAAATATGAACTTAGTTTTGTGAAATTTGCAAATTTTCATCAGCAGAATTTATCATTCAGCTATCCTATTTTACTAAGATATTTAAAATTTAGTTTGCTTAAACATCTTAAAAACTAAACAAAAACTCCACCAAAAGTAAAGTTTAAGAAGTAAAATTTTAATTATTGTCATGGTTTTCAACAAATGGAAAATTTAATATTTCAATAAAAAAATGGCTAAATTCCTCTTATAAAAGTGTTGTTTTTTTTTAAATGTATTATGATAAACCACGTGGTCACTTTTTTGAAATCTCAGACCCCCCCCCCCCCTTCCCCCCTCGTGGACGATTTCAATACAAAACATATATATTTTGTATGGAGCGTGGACTGCCCCCTCCCCTCCCCCGTTAAGGTGTCCACGTGGTTTATGGATAGTCCCTATTGATAATTCCAGAAAACTTTAAAACATTGCGAAGTACTTAACAAATTTCCGTAGAACATGTTTTGTATTTAAAAAATATTAAATCAAAATTTTCATTTGCAACCAGCAGATTACTTTTTTTTTTACTTTTCTTGCGTTTATGAGATTTGAAAATAAAATAATAAAATTTGCGTTTTTTATGCAGTTTACGTTACAAATAACGTTCTTTCACAATCTTTTTGAAACTTTGTGAAATAATGAAAACATGTTCCTGTGTTGTTCCATGCTCCAACTTCATATTGTATTATCCACGACGTGTTACAACCAAAACATAACAAACAATATCTTCACTTATGAGTAGTAAATGTCAACAAAAAAAAAATCGAATATCACGGCATTTCACGGCATTTACCAAATTTCACGGATTACGCGGCATCCGTGAAATTACGAAAAATCACTAGCCCTAGTAATAGGCAAACAACCATACAAATTTGACTAAAATAGGGTTACATAAATAAAATTTTATATTAGTTAGGCTGTTAAAATATTTTTTTTAAGTAAATGTCCCTCGACTCTGATCAAAGTCGAGTGAAGTGTCGTCGAGTCAAGCTAAAATTTAAAATACAGGTTGCGGTTTTACCATTTGAATGATTTTTTATAAAAGTCCAAATGATTTGCAATCATTAGTTTTCAAAAATTCTAAGTAACGACGAAAATAAGTTTCATCAAAAACTAACATTGGTTTTTCACAAAAATTCAAAATATTTTCTAACAAGCCCAAATATTCTATTTCAAATTTCAAATTGTTATCAGTTGATAAGACTCCATTTAAAAAATGTTTTTTTTATGTTTTCTAGCCCCCTGATTTATGATTTTTGATGATGATCACCTTGTTTCAAAAGGAAGGTGATGCAAAATACTAAGAAATTTTAAAAACAGAGCTTAATACTTTAAAGATCAAATCGACGTCGTCGTGCTATCTTGTCGCACCCGCCGTTTTGACGTTCCGAGAAAAACGCGTTTTAATGTTTGACCTTGAATATACAAAAACGAGAGCACGCAATGTAAACAATAACAAACACGTTTTGTTTGGCTGACCATTCTGTGCATTGTCCTGAAGTTTGGTTGAAGTTGGTTGCTGGAGTCCCGAGTTATAATTACAAATGTTTACGGTAGTCTAACTTGTACGTGCGACAAACGCATCCTGACTTTCCTGGCCTGAAATCCCTTTGGCCTTTTGTCGCACTTACATCAATTTTTATGGAGTGACACGATAGTACGACAAGATTGAAACTACTTTCATATGTAAAGTGACAAAAATGCACGGAGTTTTTTCGGTTTTTGTTGAATATCTCAGGATTGAAATCGAATTTTGGGGATCTGTGAAGGTCAAAAGGTGAGGCATTGTGAGCTGCACAAAATGGCGTTCTTAACTCAATTTGGCCCAAAATGCACGTACGACAAGTTAGCACGATGGTGACGAAATGAAAACTTTGTTGGCTTTGAAGGTTTCGGTTTTCAGTACGGTCTTTGAGAACTAATTTCGATGGAGAAGCATGGTACTTTCAGTCCGATTAATAGACCGAAATCAGATATTTTTATTTTTTTTCTAAAAATCATATCTCGGAATCCTGTTAATAGATATTCACTATTTTTTGATAAAATCTGTTAAACATTCTGAAAAATCATTGAAAAATATGTTTTATTAATTTCTCAGTATCTTTGACTAAAAAAAAGCCCAACTAGTCACCTTTCGTTTGCAACGATTTAATTTGGTTCAACCGTTCCATTCTCTGAAAACGTCAAGTGGTATGACTCATATTTAAATAATTTTATCATTTTTGCCTTCCTCACTGAGGTAAGGCTATAATCCTGCTCGAAAAATGAACTTTTGAAAAACAGCTCGTAGACCTATATTCATGTATACCTATCGACTCAGAATCGAAAACTGAACAAATGTCTGTGTGTGTGTGTGTGTGTGTGTGTGTATGTGTGTGCGTATTCACCTTGGTGCTCAAAATTCTTGCCAAGTTTTCTCGGCACTGGCTGATCCGATTTGAGTAAAACAAGTTGCATTCGATTCGTTTTGGTGCCTATTACTGCACTATTGAATTGTTTGAAGATCCGATAAGTAGTTCAAAAGTTACGTATAAAAAAGTGTCAGAGTTGCGAATCAGGTGCTGGAATTTTGATGCCGGATCTCACTTATCTATATGAAAACTATGTCCGGATCTATCATCCGACGCATCGTTGGTTAGGTAATCAATAGATCTTTCCAATGAGTCCAAAACATTGAAGATCTGGCAACCCTGTCTCAAGTTCTGACCACTTAAGTGATATTTATGTACTTCTTTGAAGCCGGATCTCACTTAAATGTATATAAACTATGTCCGGATCCAACATCCGACCCATCGTTGGTTAGGTAATCAAAAGACCTTTCCAATGAGTCCAAAACATTGATGATCTGGCAACCTTGTCTCAAGATATGACCACTTAAGTGATATTTTTATACTTTTTTTTAAAATTCCTAAGCATTGTCCGGATCCATCATCCGACTCATCGTTGGTTAGGTAATGAGTTTTTTGAAGATCTGGCAACGCTCAGTTTCAAGTTATGACCGCTTAAGTGACATTTGTGTATTTTTTTATTGTGAAATAGATATAATTTGTGTCCAAACTCATCATATCACCAAATGTTGATAAAAAGTGAGGAAGGCACCAACCACATGGGTGGATTAAGTTAGTTTTTTTATTACAACTGTTACTTTCAAAGCAACTAAGTGATGTACTTAGTTCTACTAAGACAACTTCCATCAAGACAACATCAAGTAACAGCAAACGAAGTCACACAAATGCTCCACGTCCTTATTTCAACTAGCTTTACCCCCTTCAGCACCAGGGAGGGAGGGAATCCGTTTTGCATAATCTATTCGAGAAAAAAAAACCAGTTGCAGCTTCCTTCGGCAGCTCTCTCTACCTTTCAACAGGGCGATCTTTCAAACCACACTCACAAGTGTCTTCTAATGGTTGAAAATACTGTTGAAGTTTTGCCCGACCGGTTACTTTTTGCGGCTGCTCCACGATGCACACGATGTGGTGAGCAATCGGGAAGCACACCGGTACGGAATTCAATTACGGAAGGTTAGAAAAGTGAATTTGGAGCAATTTGCCTAACCTCCTGCAATCCGGCAAACTTTGACCGCCGGTGATCTAACGGGATTGAGTAAAATGGAGTGCAAATTGCGGTGATTTTTTTTTTTTATTCATAACTTATTTTTATTATGTCCTTTTAGGTGCTGTGACCAGGTTGGGACCGAGGATCGTTAAATAACTAATATATAACAAAAAAAACAACATCTCCTTAAACTCCATACTTGGAAATTGCGGTGATTTGTGAGGTTAGGTTTAAATTTCAATACACGTGTAGATCTGATAATACAAATTGAAATGTATTTATTTTCAAATTCCATTGAATATCTTGATAACGTCTGCCTGTCTAGAATAACCACTGTTAATTGCAGCTGACGAAAGGGAAAACTTTGTTTGTGCAAATGCTTGCTGATCCCATGTTTACATGCAGCTCACAGAATGTTTATCATTTGAATTTGCGAGCAAATGTGCGCACATTTATTAGTTTGTACAGAGTTTATTGGACTGAAGCCGAATGGGGCAAAACGGATGATGTAATGAAAATTGTGAGATCGCTGTAATTATTTAATTTTTTAATTTTTTTTTAAAGGTTCGTTTTCTTTACCTTATGTTTTTAGATATTTCGCAGAAATAATTTTGCACATGCATTTTCAATTTTGCAGTGTATGGTAAATAATTAATAGATTTATTGCTGAATCCAGTTTAACCTTATTTTAAACTTTTCAATTTGAAACTCTCATTTCACCCTGGCCGACCTAGCAGTAGCTGAAACTGATGTAATTTATAAATAGTGCCTGACAAGTATGGCAAAGGAAAATAAAGTTGTGAAGTAAGCTGTAATTGTTTGACATTTTCTAGGATAAATGTTTTTAAAACAATTGAAAACAATTAGATGGTTCGAAGCTTCGTTTTGGACTGTGAACGAGGACTATAGATGAAAAAGAATAGTTTTGACCTAGTTTTATACATCGATTGCTTATACATTATGCATGCACTGTGTGGTAATCACCACCACTACATTCCCAAGTTACATGCTAAACAGAACGACCGTTTGTGTTTCTGTTTCGTTTCGTCCTTCGCTACACGCACTTAATGCGTGTTGACGATGCGCATGAGCATGTGGCTTGGAAATGCAGGATGTAACCGTAATAATGTTTTATTACGGTTCGTCTAGCGTCGGCGTGGAATTAGGACTCCCGCCGACATTTAGGGTGAGAAGTCGGTTCTCAGAAGTGTTGTAGGTAGAGAACCGACTGTAGAATTGTAAAATAAAGTTAGTCTTAAACGAACCTTAAGAGAGTACACATCATTGAAATATATCACTGCCCGAGACTAAATCGCTACAACTGCAAGTAAATTAAATAAAATAGGAGTTAGGCCGTGGCAAATATTTTTTGAAGTTTATGTCACTCGACTCTGACCAAAGCCGAGGGGGAGGGGGGGTTTAAAAAATAAAAAAAAGTATAATAAATAAAATTACGAGCCATGGTTTCAACATTATAATGAAAAAAGTGTTTTAAAATGCATTATACACCTATTTAGTTGTTTTGCAATCATTAGTTTCCAAAATATCTAAGCAATGACGAAATTATTTTTTTGGGAGAAAAAAAAGTCTTTGCGTTGCTGTAGGGGTAATATACCCATTTTAGGGCCTAATGAGCGGTCGTGTTTGAATTATGCTGGATAATCTGGAGTGTTCTTTGAAATTTACTAAAACCAAGTACACCTACGAGTAGAGCAACTTTTTGTGAACATTTCTGTTTATTTTCACTTTTATTAAAAGTTATGCTATTCCTTTTACAAGCATTTAAAAAAAATATTTCCCAAATGCATTCTAATCAGTCGAGTGCATTGGGCCACGCCCATTTTCCTATTTTCAGCTTAGTTCTTTTTTCTTCCAGCGCTCTTTTGGGTCTGCTTAGTGTTGCAAAAATTGATGAAATTTTAACACTTGTAGCACCAACGGGGTCAAAACTTACGCGAAGCACCAAGGGGGTCAAAAAAGTTGAAAATGCAACTTCATCAGGCTGTATCTCGGCGAAAACTCAACCGATTTGGATTATTCTTGATGCATTCGATCCGGAAGGATGTCAAGAATCACTTACAATAAGGTAGATCCAAAACAGATGCGTCTACCCTAAGTTACAATGAAAAAATCATTTCCAACTTTTTTCAGGTGTTCATAGAGCCGGTGAAAATGCATTTCCAACTTTTCTGACCCCGTTGGGGCTACAAGTGTAAACAAGCGAACACTCACGAAAAGTATCATTCATAGAGAAAATTTCCTGGCATCACTGGCTCACTCCAACAGACGCTGCTTGTGGTGTTGGTGGCCACCCTTTGTACTTTATTTGGTTTCGCTTCTCGCTCGGTTTTCTTCAGCCTTCGATTGGAATGGGTGGTCAAAATTCAAACGTCAAAAGACTTGGCGCGTTTGTTTTTTTTTATGGCGCTTGCTAATTACTTACATGTTTCGGGATTATTTTTCAAGTGAGTGACTAACTAATGGTCAAAAGAACATGTTGCCGGTAGTTGGAAGCAATTTTATATCTTAGGCGCTTTGAAAACGTTAGCGCAAGTGAATAGATATTGATAACGACTTTCGTTAAGCAGTTAACCTCTCATCTTGCATGTGGATGTGTGTGCCACCAAAATGATGAGAAATGGTCTCGCAAAATAGAAATTATGATCAAAGTGCATTCAATTTGATCTTTTTGGCCAGTAAATGGCATAAATTTGCGTGCTTACTTGAAGTGGTGCTGTTGCTGGTAAGTTTATAGCCTAAATAGTATTTTTGGAGCTTTAATCGAGCATCAAACTCTTCATATGACGAAGTTAGGTGTTTGATTAGATAGGGTATATTTCCCCTACATCGGAATTTTACAAAAAATCAAAATATTTTTAAACGAGCCCAAACATGCTAAATATGATTTTCAATGCAGAAAACTGCATTTTTAACTGTTTTCAGATGATTAGACTGTTTTTTTCTTTATTTCATATGAAAAATATTTGCAGCGGCCTCATTTGAAAACGTCAGTGATATAATTTTTGTCCAGGCTAAAATATTAACTTAATTTAATGAAAAAAAAGTTGTTTATTACTTATAAACAAGATAACGAAAATTTTCGATTTTCTCTACCCATAATGGTTAATCGTTCTTTTATTTTATTTTTTCCGTTAAGCAAATCATTAATATTCCGTTTCAGTGCTATAATTGTCTTACCTGCCTCAATAATATTTACATTATGTTTTGAATATTTCAGCTATGTTTTAATGAAATTTATCAAATGCTACATTATACACGAAAAAAATTAATCATTTACACATTATACACAATAAAAAGAATATACATTACAAATTATTACACTACCTATTGAGATTCTGTGAATTTTGATCCGTTCGCCATATCCTCTCTGCTTTAAATACAACGCAGTAGGTCTGGCCACTCTTAATTTAAGCACGTTTTCAATTGAAAATTTGGATATTGTCACTCTGGCGTTAATTTTGACTTCTCAATTTCCTGTAAATAATTGATGCGAAATTCAAGTAAGTTATTTTATTGGGCAGGATTGAACATTGCAAAACTAAATGTAATTATTTTATTAACTGAGGTAAGCAATTACCTTTTTTCTATCATAATTTGATTAACATAACATCGTTTTTAAACTCTGTAAAAAAAGTGCATCGAAATTATCTGTAAATTACCGTCTGTACATCTGTATACGTTAAAGATCAAGTAATCATTCAAATTATATGTAAATTTATAAAGGTTTTTTGAAATAAAAACAATAAATGCAGTTAAAAAAATTAAAACAGTAACTTGCGGAAATTGCCTATTTAATAAGTCAAGGAAAGGATTATAAAGTTATAAAAAGTACTTTACCCAAAATTGAATAAAATATCAAGAGAAGATACTGATACAAGGTTATACTGAAAATTAAAAACGTGTTAACTTTGTTTAAAGTAGGATTTCTTTTCTTCTATCAATAAAACGTGCAATTATCCATCGAGACACATAAAATATAGGATTTTTATTTCTTTTCCGATATTTACAAATATACATAAATTCCACCTATTTAAACAGCTATGACTTTGGCAATGTTTTGACGGTAAACAAACAGTAGAAAATTTTATTCTCTAGTATACGGCCGTTGTACTTCAAAAAGTTTGTATTTATTTCCAGCATACAGTTTCGTCTGTGTTTAACACAAACTCACACACGCACATGTAGATAAATAGACAGATCTCTTGAATTTTGCGCCTGCCATGTCGTGTGTAATCTTCACCACATCTCATGTGGCGCCTTTTTTAATTTAGCTACACAACAAGTCACAAATATTTACTCTTTCTCCTCATCATCGTCGTTTTCAGCAACTTTCCAGACTTTTTTCACAATTGAAATCCAATCTCAACCTTGCACAATTTATTTGGAATGTTCTGTTTACTAGTTCACACACACACACACACACACATCCCACACGCATCCTAAAGGGGAATCACCCCGTTCAAATTGTAAGATGAGAACCATTCAAGAAAAAAAGAGTTCAAATATTAAACCTCACACTCTAACGACACACAGGACCCTCAATACACTCAATCACCCACGTGTCAACTTCAATGTGGAAAAGCTGTCAAGTGTGTGTGAGAATTGGTGTGCGTTTTGTTTACACCATCTCACCACACCACAGCTCCGAAAAGTGTTGAATTTAATTCGATTTGCTGTCACCTTTGTCTGCGGCGGTGGCGCTCCCGTCTGTGATGAACGAAGTAGTCGTTGAGATTTGCCAAGCTGGCTGCGGCTGGAGCGGGGGAGCTGTCATTGGAATCGACGATATGGGTGGTCCTGCCTCAGCGGCAGGTGAATGCCAATCTCAGTTGCGGGACGCCGAGCTCTTCATTATCACGATGCTGTACTCCAGGGTGCTGCCAGAGGAGGGGAGAGGGGAAAAGTTAATTGAGTCAGTTTCAAAAGCTAATTCAAACGAAAGCTAAAATTTTTCCTTTTTTGTTACTTGGAAAAATAAAACCCTGAAACATTTTACAGTGTACTTAATATATTGTTTTACGAAAAACTTTACTTTTCTTGTTAAATTTTGAGAATTTTAATTTGCATTTATCTTGTTAAGTTTACATTTGTTTTTGATAGTGGCCTATTCTATCTTTTGCCTATCTAGTTTTTCATATGTTTACAGTCACAATTGTTAGCTTGTTTTTCACATTTTCTGCATTACCATTTAAATTGGAAAAAATGCATAGAGGCATAGACAAAACAAAAGTTGCTGTAAACTTATTTTTACTAAAAACATAGCCCAAGTTGAACCCTAAAAAAGTTACATTTTTTAAAACATAAGCAAAGTCACATAAAAGAAGTCAAACTTCCAACACCAGAATTTTCTTGAATTTTTAGAGTTCTTTTTTCCAATGCTTTTCAATTTTCAATTAGTGTTTAATTAGATTTAAACAGTTCTGCTCATACATATACAATTCAGAAAATTGGACAACTTTTCAACTAAAATTAATTAATAAGCCTTTGCATATTTCTTAGTTTAGATTTTGCTAGCTGAGTGCTCTTTTAGGAAAAACATTTTGTTTTTCAAATCCTTTTGATTTTCAAAAATCGAGCAATTCTCTACATTTTCACTTTTATCTTTCATAATAGTTTTTTTATTGTATGAAACTTTATCCAAACATTCCCTACGTTGAAAGAAGCCATTTTGCAAAGTAAGATTTTTCATAAAAGGCTCAATAAAATTTTGTAGGCAGGCTATAAACAAAATGGGGTTGCGAATATTTGAATATCTGTATTTTCAATGAATGATTTTCTGATCGATTTCGTGATTGAATACTTATTTTATGATTAACAAAAAGAAAATTAAAACTGTTTTATGTAACTTGAAAAGGAATCTTTTGCGATAAAGTTTGAACAGCAAAAAATATGGTAAAGTTACATCTGGGAATGACAACAGGTTTTGTGTCAAAAAATGTGTAATTTTACAGCAGGAACTGGAGAAATTTTCATCAGTTTCCGTTGAATTTCACACGTTTACTTGTTATTTTAGCTAAAATTACTCAAAAAGAGGCAATATTCAACTAACCAAATTTTCATCCTTCTAAAATTTACGTTTAGGAAAATCTAGCAACTAAAGTATGATTTTCTTTAAAAAATGAGAAATAATCAAAAATGTTGTCAACAAAATTCATAGTTGTAATTTCAAAAATCATTTATTGATTCAAAATCAGAATTGCCAACGAAATTGAATTCACATTTTTTTTAAATGACCTTAACCATTTCAAATTAAATAAACAAAATAAATGTTTATTAGTTTTCAATTCAAAAATATATTCAGCTCCCATAAAACATATTTGATTTTTTTTTTACTTTGTAACTGTCTTAGACACTATTTGTTTGATTTTCAATGTTCGAAAAGGAACTTTTAAAGTTGTTTGCACTTTTGAATAAAAATTATTTTGAGATGAATACTGAAGAAACGATTATTGCATTCCGTAGATTTTTTGCTCAGCATTTAAGAATAAATTTATCAAACTCTATTTGCATCAAAGGATTAAATCTGCTTATTCCGCTTATCGATGAGAATTTTCCAAATTTGACTCTCGATTCTCAGGAATTTAATAATGGATGTATAAGAATCAATTTACAATTTTACATATTAAAGATTCTTTGTACTTTGTCATTTCAATTCAGTTTTGTTCATGAATATTATATTATGAATATTATGAGTATTCAAAACTTTTATCAAAACATTGTAAGAAAACACATTTTCTATTAGTTTAATGTCTTTTAAGGTCTGTCTTGTTTAGTTAAATACTAATCATAATAATTTTAAATTGCATTAAAAAATTATAGTTGATTTCACAAAAAATAAACGAAAGTTTCTGTTATAAGGTACTAAACATATTTTGTTTTTAAACGGTTTGAAGTTGGGGGTTGGGGGTTCAATAAAAAAAATCTGTTGAGCTTAATTTACTCACCTTTAAATTTTGTTAAGTTACAAGATATTAAAAAAAAACTTTTATTTAATCATGTTAAATAAGTTGAAAGTGTAACTATGTTTTTTTTTTCAACATAAGACATACAAAAACAATCTTTTGATTTGTTAAAAAAAAATTAAGGCGTGGTTTTTCCTCAAAATTCTGTTCGAAATAAAGACCATTGAAAAATACAAAATTGCAATCTCCCATACGCGGTGCACTCTATCAAACAGTTCAGAACAAATCCTGTCTCGTTGCAAATTTAAATAATTCATCTTCAAATAAATATTCTGTTTTACCTTCGGATGGTCACAGAAATGCAAAGTTTACATAAATTCAATAATTTAAAAATCTAGATAATTCTATTAAAATTCTTTGTTCATTTTTCTTTTAAAACAGTGGAACTGCAATGACATATTTAAAAGCTTACAAGCTGGTTATAAAATAAGATGATTTAAAATGTTTAATTAAAAAAACAAATGTCACGTTTGAGCAAACTCAATGTCTTTTGTTTCAACATTTAAGTAATTTAGTTTGAAATTTACATTTTGATTGTTGTCAAAGTCATCCCAAAAATGATGAAGGTATAAAAATAATATTGCAATTTTTTAAAACTATTCACATTGTCGAAAAAAAAGCTATTAAAGGTACAAAAAATTCAAATTCGAACAAATATTTAAGAGTTTTAGATATATTTTGTAAGTTAATGATTTTTAATGTTGTTTCAAAAATGTCTTTACAGAAATTCGTGAACAAAGAAACAAATCGATCGCTACATTTACTGAACAATACACAGAAATCAAAAAATCAACGTCAAACTTACTTTTAAATGCATTTTCGAATGCATAGATTTTGTAGTAACAGGTGCTATTTACAAAAGGAAAAATAATAAACAAAAGCGCTGGAAACAGAAACCGAGGATAATATTTACAAATGAGAGAGAAAGAGATCAAATCAAATTAACGGTGCCGAAGTGGTTGTCACACTGGAAATAAAATAAATGAAAAAATAATAATAAATCTCATTCGATCAACCAACCAAAGTCAAGTTTAAATAACACGCGCACACAACCAGAGTGGACAGTGAGGATGAAAAACAAACATTTGAACCAATTGATTTACGATAACAGTCAATGGGAGCGAGAGACACAGAGTTACACTGGCAAACGGACAAATTGACAAACAAGTGCTCAAAACTAATAAACATCGAAAACACTCACGATACTCTACTAGCAATTAGTTTGGAAGTGTGGAGAGGGGAGTGCGAAATTGGGTGGTACGTAGTGGTTTTGCTAATAGCACTGTGGTTGGCCCCGGGATCATGTTTGCAAAATTTATGCTGACCTCCGCTGACCATCACGCTGTTTTACGAGTGGAGCAAATTGATGAGAGATTTTCCCGGAAGGATAACATTACGCGCGAGGGTGCAATTGAAAATGGTGACCGCAATCAAATTTACGTCGAACTTTGGGAGCGGTTAAGCTTAAGCGGATAAAGCTTGCAACAAATTTTGGCAGAAAATAATAATTGATGGCTCATGGCTTATCAGTCTAATGATGGAGAACACCCATGGTCGTTGCAGAGAAAATGCGTCGCCATCGGGGGAAAAAGCTGGTAATCAATCATTCGGAGTTTTTTTCCCTTCTTCAGAAGGACAGCGTCCAATGATTCTAAACGTTATTTGTGCGAAGATCAGTAAAAAAATGAGCAAAGAAAAATATGTTTTTTAAGGCATGGTTTTTGCTTACTCTGTTTTTAAATATGATCTAAAAACTGTTTGGTCGCATTGAACTTTTTTTTTTATTTTCGTATAACGAGCTGAAAATAATCATTACTTTTATTTCGTTTGATCTGTATTTCTTTTTTAAGTTAATCTTTACGTTTCAAATTTGATATATTTCCATAATTTGGATGGGTATTGAATTAGAACACAACCATGAACACACAGGAACTGCTCGTGTTTTTTTTTTTTTGTGTTATTTGATTTGGCTCAAACCTTTTGGGAGCCTACCCTATGACTATTTTGTGTCATTGGTTCACCGATACAAGACTCCATACAGTTTTAAATATTCGAAAATGTGTATCTTTTGAAGGATTTTTGATCAATTTGGTGTCATGGTGCACTATTCAGGAAAAATAGGTACAGTGAAAGTAAAAATTGTGATTTTTAAATTTTTTTTTCACGAAAATTCTACTTCTCAAATTTTTTTTGGATTTTGTTTTTTTTTTTTTTTTTTTGAGGAGACAAAAACCCGCAGCTTTTGAGCCATGGATGTTGAAATGTTGCCGCCAAGTTATGAAGTTTTGAAAAAAAAAGATTTTTCAAAGCAAAATTTTACTATTTTTTTATTTTAGTAAAATCTAGATTATTTTTCAAAACACCAATGGTTTCCTATGCACATGTGACCTTTTGAAAAAGCAAGCGAAAAATGTAATGAAAATGTAATATTAAATTTGCAATCGAAAAGAACTTAACAGACTTAAAAAAATTTAAACGTTTTTAAGATTTAGCAATAAGAGTTTAATTTTAACTTAAAAATATAAGTCTATGTTTTTTAAACAGTGCCCCTGATTGTCCATTCCTATAAGTATTTTTTTTAAAGTTGTAAATTTTTTTAATAAAATACCCTAAGAGACATTGACATTGGACCTCTGGTTGCTGAAATACAGCAAATTAAAGAAACCAGAAAATTGAAGCTTTTTAAATTTCATCAAAATTTAAAAAAAAATCGAGAAACCGGAATATTTCATCCAAAATACAATTTAAATGGTTATTTATTTTCGAAAATCTTGGACGCTGATTATTGCACGTAATCCTTCAACTTCGATCGTAATATCATGGATCATGAAGGAAGGAGAAAGCATGTTATACAAATAAAATGAAACAAAAATAATAGTTTTTTACCTGATTTTTTTTTGTTTAAAATTCACTTTTTCCAAAAAATCCAAAAAATCAACAAATTCAACTATTTGTTTATTTTTTGCACTAATAGTAAACTGAAAATTTTTAAATCCAAAAATAATTGTGGTTTGGTTGAACGTTTTAGCAGAATGCATTACAATGAATACAAAGGGTCGAGTTATTCCTTTTAATTAATTATTCAATATTGAACTTAAAAAATTCTCAGCTTAACAAACAACCATTTAAAAATTAAAAAAACTGAGAGTGAAAAAAAACAATTTCAAATATTATTCATCCAGTGATAAAAATCTTTTCTTTTTTTTTTTTGTTTCCTTGCTTCCCCTTTTTCCATTTTTTTAACACTTAGATATTTTTACCGATTTCGGTAGTTGAATAATTGGTAAAGTTTGATCAGTAATCCATCTGTCAAAATGAACATTTTTTCCAAATTGCGGTTGTGCGATGAACAATAAAGAACATCATCCAATGAATTTAGGTAAGTTATTACCGAATTCTGGAATTTTCAGTTTACTGAACTGTTCAGCAACTGAAAAATCTAAGTGTGTAGGCTACTGACTACGTAGGCTGACTGGTATGGTATGGTAGGAATGTGTAGGCTACAAATAAAAAATCCGATGTTTGAAACATCTATGAAATTATAAAATTCTAAACAAATTAAAACATTGTTCCAAATTCCAGGAACATAAACTGCAAAAACGATTTGCAACAATTTTCAACTTGAACTTAGATTTTTTTAATTTTTATTGTATTATTTTTTTTCAAAAAGTTGGAGATCTTCAAAAACTTGCATTCTCCATGTTGGAATTTCTGAATTTAAGAAATAAACTCAAAATTATTTGTGCTTTTTATATGGCCGTATTTCAGCAACCCGATGTCTAAAAATAGTTTTTTTTTACTGTGTAGTCACTTTTTATGTGTCGATGAGATCTCAAAATTGATTTGCCAAAAAGGTAGAGATTTATTCTCATGCTTTAAAAGGTAATTCAGAAAATGCAAACTCTGAAGTCAACATCAGTTGCTCAATTGGAATACCTTATGAGAAACAAAACCATAGAAAGATAACGTAAATATTATGAAACAAAAATGTACACATGTTACAAATAAATCGTCTGCTGTGTGCTATCTTGTGACATAGACCATTTTGGTCGAAAATGAGTTAATGATGACGTTTTGCTATACTTAACAAACACTACAAGATGCTTTAACCCGATTTTGGGAACTTGCTTCCGTTTCCCGGATATCGCAATACACACTCGTGACATAGACCAATTTATCATCAAAATTAACGTGCACACTTGTGACACGTCATACATGTTGTTTGAAAATGTGGAAATTTTGTCTTGTTTTTCACTAATTTTTGTTGATACACACTTTCTAAAGGCTATGTAATCTTTTGTTTCTGAAAATATACTGATTAAGTCGGTTAAACTATTGATTCAAGCCTATTTTAGTTTTTATGGGAATTCTGTGCACAATTGTGACACGTGCTTTTCAGATTTTTGTTTACATAATTTACTGTACCTTTTAACTGGTGTAATCAAATAAGTTGAAACTTGGAGCGTTTGTTAAGCGATAGTATATGAACCGATTGCTTCAAAGAGTTTTGAAAATATTTATCATCAAACTTTAAATATCGATTTTCTCGAATAGTACTAAAAGGTCATTGTCACAAGATAGCACACAACAGACGAAATGTTATTATGCAGCAAACACTGAACATAGAAAAATCAAAACTCCCAAAAAAACTCACCGTATGCTCTCGGTCCGTGACCTCGGCGAGTAGTCTTTGCTGATGGTTGGTCTTTCGAAAGCCAACATTAGATGGAAACCATTTTGTGTTAAAGTTTACGACGTCAACGACGACGACACACACACACAGTCACACATTTATTTACAGCAGAAGAAGAAGAAGAGCGCCAATCGATGATGATTGATTTTTCCGTCAATCAACCAGTCCACCATCCAAGTTCGATGCAATCGGCAATATTTGCGGTTTCGTCGTCCATCGCAGACGACGATGATGATGTTGCACAAATGTTGGAAAGAAATGAGAAAAAAAAACCACAAGGATTAGTTTGAAATATCGTGCTGACAACGGCGCCACACGCCAAGGACGTGGTGTAATGGGTTAGAAAATTGGTTTATTTATTGAAAAAATAATAAATTGAGTTAGTTTCAAAGTAACAAAATGAAAATTAAAATTAAGACTGAAACTTTAGATCAGTTTAAAAATGTTGACTACAATTTCTGAACCAAATCCTGTTTTGTCACATGTCCTGGCTTGAGGTTGATGGATGAAACGAGAAACACTGTAATCTATTCTCAGAAGATCCACATTGGCTTCCCAAAGGACAACAGACAACAGTGAGTAGTGCAATAACGTAAACTCCACATGCTCATACCTGCGATGGTTGTTGGCCGCTTTGTTGGCACCGCCGGGCCGCAGGATGTTCCGTTCGTCACGCCAGCGGTAAAAATGGTGCCGCAGCGTTTGGCGCACCTCCGAGTTCAGGAAGCAGTACAGCAGTGATACGACGAAGCCCTGGGTAGAGAAGCAGACGATGATGATGGTTGAGTGTACACAAAAAAATGATATAAATGAGACTGTTATCGAGCTGGAACTGTAAACAATTTTTTGTTTAGGATTAAAATAGAAGAAGGCACGTGGTTTATTGGATGAGGAGGACATTGTAATCAATTTTGGACAAAGCAGAAAATCGCTATTCTTGGGCATTTTTCTGGATAAAAGTGCTAACTTTTTAAGATTGTTCATTCGGCTGTTGTAAGTTAAGAAAAACAAACTCCAAATATGTATCTACATTTGAGAGCGTGACATTTCGCCTAAACTCGATTCACCGAATGGACGTTTCGCTGAAGATCGCTTCGCCGAATTGGACGATTGACCAGTTCTTTGAAAATTAATAGTTTCGAAAAAAAACATTTCTGTATTTTTGACATTTTTTTTCAACAAGACCTGTTCTTTGAAAATAAATTGGTTTCTCAACAAAAAGATATTCCTGTAGTTTTTTACATTCTTTTAATCATAACTAATGCTTTGGACAGTTTCAAAGATGATTTTATTGAGTTCTGGTAAACTTTGCATGATTTTCACCATGACCAGTTCTTTTGACTTTTTTAACATTATGGGCCAACTCACACAGCAGTTGCCCCGACCCCTCTTCGATTTTCGTGAAACTTTGCTCTAAGGGGTACTTGTGGTCCCTGATTCCGAGGTTCATTTTCGATATCTTTGTCATATTCCCGTTTTTGCGCGCGGCGCGTCGACAAACACGGATTTTATTTTCAAAAAATCATAACTCGGAATCCTGTTAATGAACTTCTCCCATTTTTTAGTATGTTACGTAAAAATGTTTCCAGACATAGGCTCTTTGGTCCAGACACCGTCAAAACGGCATTTTAAAGTTTCATACGCCCTTTTCATAGTTAGGCTAGATTTTTGAAACCTCTTATTATTTTTCTTTGAAAGGACAAATTATGAGTTATGATTTTCGAAAAAAGTTGTTTTTGCGAAAATCGACGAAAATGGCAATTTTTCAGACCAACCCTAAGGTCACCGTTATGGCCAAACAAAAAAATACGGGTCGGGTCAAGGAACCCCCAGAAAAAATTTGAGCCCGATCCGAGCACTTTTGTTTTTTTTTTCCATGCTGTTTTCGCGGGGAATTGCTGTATATGAACATAAGGAAAGGGTTTTGTATGTATTCTAAACGAGTGATTTATTAAGTAAATTTTACAAATTTTTTTTTTAAAGTGATAATATTGACTGTTTTTTACCAGTTTTTCGAATTTTTAACCCCTAAAACTCAGTCGTGTGCTTTTGAAGGTATTTTTCTCGAAAAGTTCAGCAAATTTTGCATAAAAATGACTCTTTGGACGATTGTCCCTTTGACACCAAATGTCTATCTATTCACGACTTTTTCCGATTTCATGTGAGTTGGCAGCGAATTACTCTTATATTTTTAATTTCTGAAAGTTTTTGAATTCTTTTCAACATGACCAGTTTCTTGAAAATGAATTGGTTTCTCGTTAAAAATATCTGTGTTTTTTGCATTCTGTCAAACATGCCCAGTTTAAAATATGATTTAATTAATTTCTGGGAGTATTTGCATCTTTTTCAAAAAAAACAAGCTCTTTGAAAAAAAAACCTTAACAGAATCTGTTGGTTTTTCAATACTTTTTCTAACATAATCAATCAAAACTTGTTTTGAAAAAAATATTTCTATGAGTTTAACTTTCTGTAACCCAACCCCGCCTTTAGAAGGGCTTCGATTAAAAAAATCGTCAAAAATCCATTTTTCAAAAAAAATTGATCTTTAAAAGGCATTGAAAAGAAGAACTCTTAAAATTTTAGAAAATGTATGGGTTGGATGTTTGACTTGTTTTTTTTTGTGACATTGCCAATGTTTTTAAAAATGACATTTTTTTAGGGGTCAACTTTGGCTATGTTTTTACTAACATTTCCTATATTTCAAGTAAAAAGAACTATGTTGTAATTTTTCTAGTGTCCCAGACTATGCCTCTACGCATTTTTTACAATTTAAATGATAATGGTGTTATTTTATAGCAGAAAATGAGAAAAATAGGCAAAAAATTTAAAAGTGACTGTAAAAACATGAACAAACTAGAAAGGCAAAGATAAATGCAAATTGAAATTCTAAAAATGAAACAAGAAAAACATAAAACAAGAGAAGTAAAGTTTTTCGTAGAACAAAAGTTGCTCAAAATGATTTCCTGAACGCAGGAAAAATAAAAAAAATCAAATTCAATTCAAAATTGGGGTTAATATCTTTCAGAGCCAGGTTTAAAACTCAATTGTTTAAAAAATATAATTTCTAGTACTTTGAAACAAAATTGGTTTTGCAAAACTAATTTCTGTCTTTTGGGTTCATTCTAACAATAGAATTTCTTTGAAATCAAATAGATTTTTCAAAAAATAAGTCCTGTGAATAATTCAGAGAGATGGGTTTTTATTGATTTTTTAATGTTTTATGCATTTTTTGGACCTGGGTAGTTCCTTAAAAAATTAAAACCAAAAAACTTTATTTTTATTTTTATAGGCATTTTTTTAAAACGCAAATAGTTTTGAAAAACATTTACAATGATTATTCATTTGAATTTTTTATTTAATAAATTTGAAAAAAGCAGTTTCTATATAAATATCAATCAAAAATTAAGTAAAATTTTCATTTATTTCTGCGAGGATTTTTTAAATCCAATGCAGTTTAAACATTATGCAAAAAAAAATCTATAATTTTGAAGTTATATTCAGCAAAAAAAAAACGTTCCCAATAATTTTTAAAGCAAAAATAAAATTCGACGAAACATCCATCGACGAATTGTCCCATTTAGCAAAATGACCTTCAGCGAAATTTCTATTCGGTGAAACGACTTTCAGCCTAAATTTACTTGAATTCATCACATTATAGAGTAATTCTCAAATTTTTGATTAAAAATTATTAAATCCGATTGATGCTACTGATGGCGATTTCCGATTTTTCGATAGGTAATCTTCAGTCCCTTCAAACAGCTTACTTTATTTACATTATTCTATATCCTGATTCCTTCCTCTATTGCTAGTCCAAGAAAAAAAAATCAAATTATTCGCTCTACAGCATTGCCTTGGCGTTCTCGATTGCGAGATTCCTACTCGAAACTAGGTGTTCGAAGGCTTGATTGTTGAGGCAATTGCAAACCTCTTTTTACACCTTAGCTTCCATCCACCCCGGGATTCAAACTGACGACCTTTGGATTGTTAGTCCAACTGCCTACCAGCGACTCCACCGAGGCAGGACCCAGGGAGACAACTCCTACACCTGGACTGAGCTAACGACCTAACCTTTTTTAGGTTAGTCCGGGACCAACATTTACTTCCCTTCCGACGGAAGGCGTGATCAGACAAATCTCGTCTCGAAAAATGCCACCGGGACCGTCTGGGATCGAACCCAGGCCGACTGGGTGAGAGGCAATTACGCTTACCCCTACACCACGGTCACGGCTAGTCCAAGAATGTTTGGTATTTTTCGATGAATAAAACTTAGTTTGTACTTTCATACCATCCAATAGAGCAATTTTGGACTTTTAGCAAATTTTTCACAGATCTGAAAAAAGATTTTCGGTATTAAAAAAACTGTAACAATGTATAATGGTTATTCTCTACCAACACACACGAAATCGGGAAAAGTTGCCCCGAGCCCTCTTCGATTTGCGTGAAACTTTGTCCTAAGAGGTAACTTCTGGCCCTGATCACGAATCCGAGGTCCGTTTTTTGACATCTCGTGACGGAGGGGCGGTACGACCCCTTCCATTTTTGAACATGCGAAAAAAGAGGTGATTTTCAATAATTTGCAGCATGAAACGGTGATGAGATAGAAATTTGGTGTCGAAGGGACTTTTATGTAAATTTAGACGCCCGATTTGATGGCGTATTCAGAATTCCGACGATTTTTTCATCGAAAAAAACACAAAACAAGTTTTAAAAATTCTCCCATTTTCCGTTACTTGACTGTAAAAAAAATTTGGAACATGACATTTTATGGACAATTTAATGTAGTTTTCGAATATACATTGCCACAGTTTTCGGAATGGCAAAATTAAGTGGAATAAATTGATAACTCCACAGCAAAAAATCCGATGGTAAAATCGCATGCAAAAGCATGCACATCACCTTCGTCAAAATAAACACTTAATATTACACGCTGCATGTACAATTTTTGTAAACACAAAAAAAAGTTGCAACCGACGGGACTCAAACCCAGCACCTACAGTAAGGACTGGCGCCTTAGCCCGCTCGGCCATCAGACCGATGAAAAATGGAAAGGATAAACGTATATGTGAGCTTGACATTTCGGTCAGGTAGGTTTCCCATACTGATGGGCTACATATTTCAGGGTGTAATATTACACAGAATTTCATAAAATAATACAAAATTTATTTTACACCCAGGCCTTTTACACGCAGCTGGATTACTATTTTATTTGCTGTGTCCTTTATTTGACGTCCTAGCGAAATGGTGTCTTCGGAAGAGTTGTTGTACTTGATAAGGGCTATCTTTTGAAGTTATTGACATACAGGGTGACGACCTTCCAGGGTGTCAACCAAAAACTAACTTTGTTGGATGACGTTGTAGGGCTTTGGTGTCTTCGGCAAAGTTGTAGAGGAGAAAATTTCATGAAAGTTTGTCCAAGGCGCCAAATTTGTAGCTCTTAATCTACTCGAGATATACGCCATTTTTGCAAAAATGGTCCAAAAAAGCACTTTTTTGGTGATACCTCAAAATGTTAGCATTTTAGCGGCCTACTATGTTCTGGAGAGTTGTTTATGAAATAAAATTACACATCTTTGCCGAAGACAGCAAAATGTTTTGAGCCTTTATTGAGGAGTTATAACAATTTTTAGGTGATTTTGAGCCTATTTTCAAGTTGCTATGTTTTCAAAATGGCGCATTTTGGCGCAAAACCGAACAATGCACCTGAAAGTACTCACTTTCAACTACATTTCCTGAAAATATCTCCGTGTCTATCGGTGTCTATTTTTAGATAACTCAATTTTAGTTTGACTGTTTTTAATCAATTTATTTATAATTTTTAAGCGGAATCTTATTGAAAACGTGGTAATAATCGGTAAATTGAAGGGTAAATTGAAGGGTAAATTGATCGATTATTATGGAAAATACATTATTTATGCTTTAATTATGACACACATTCTAAAATTATGAATAAAAACATATATAGCCAAAAATAATGCAGGTTAAAATTTTAAGTAATTGTTCGTATTTGAAATTAAGTATTTCTTTTTATACTTGGTCAATTCAGAAAGGTTGTCGTATTTTTTCATAGACATAGTTTTTTCCATAATAATCGATCAATTTACTCTTCAATTTATCGATTATTACCACGTTTTCAATAAGATTCCGCTTAAAAATTATAAATAAATTGATTAAAAACAGTCAAACTAAAATTGAGTTATCTAAAAATAGACACCGATAGACACGGAGATATTTTCAGGAAATGTAGTTGAAAGTGAGTACTTTCAGGTGCATTGTTCGGTTTTGCGCCATAATGCGCCATTTTGAAAACATAGCAACTTGAAAATAGGCTCAAAATCACCTAAAAATTGTTATAACTCCTCAATAAAGGCTCAAAACATTTTGCTGTCTTCGGCAAAGATGTGTAATTTTATTTCATAAACAACTCTCCAGAACATAGTAGGCCGCTAAAATGCTAACATTTTGAGGTATCACCAAAAAAGTGCTTTTTTGGACCATTTTTGCAAAAATGGCGTATATCTCGAGTAGATTAAGAGCTACAAATTTGGCGCCTTGGACAAACTTTCATGAAATTTTCTCCTCTACAACTTTGCCGAAGACACCAAAGCCCTACAACGTCATCCAACAAAGTTAGTTTTTGGTTGACACCCTGGAAGGTCGTCACCCTGTATGTCAACAACTTCAAAAGATAGCCCTTATCAAGTACAACAACTCTTCCGAAGACACCATTTGGCTAGGACGTCAAATAAAGGAGTTATCAATTTATTCCACTTAATTTTGCCATTCCGAACACTGTGCATTGACCCAGAAGGGTATTTTTTTCATTTAAAACAAAAAATTTCATTTTAAAATTTCGTGTTTTTTCTAGCTTTGCAGGGTTATTTTTTAGAGTGTAACAATGTTCTACAAATTTGATATTTTTTTTGATATTTAACTCTCACGAGTTATCGCGATTTTACGAAAACAAAGTTTTGAAAAAGTTACCTTTTGCGTTTCTTTCTGTTTCGTCGTCCATGTCTGTCGCGGGTGACCATTAACGGCCATGATCAACGACGACCAACATTTTCAAAACTTTTTTTCGTAAAATCGCAATAACTCGTGATGTTTATAAGCAAACCCCTTATGTCTACATATTAAAATTTGTAATTGTCTGCTCTACAACTTTGTAAAACATTGTTACACTCTAAAAATAACCCTGAAAATTTAGAAAAAACACGAAATTTTAAAATGAAAAATGTTGTTCTAAATGAAAAAACGACCCTTCTGGGTCAATGTAGATTCAAAAAGTACATTAAATTTCCCATAAAATGACATGTTCCTAATTTTTTTACAGTCAAGTAACGGAAAATGGGAGAATTTTTTTTTCGGAATTCTGAGTACGCCATCAAATTGGGCGTCTAATTTTACATAAAAGTCCCTTTGACACCAAATTTCTATCTCATCACCGTGTCAGGCTGCAAATTATTGAAAAACACCTCTTTTTTCGGATGTTCAAAAATGGAAGGGGTCATACCGCCCCTCCGTCACGAGATAACAAAAAACGGACCTCGGATTCGTGATCAGGGACAAAAGTTACCCCTTAGGACAAAGTTTCACGCAAATCGAAGAGGGGTCGGGGCAACTGCTGTGTGAGTTGGCGGAGAATTACCCATAAAGAATTTTGAATAATGTTATTTATTTTTTGTCTGGATAGATTAAATGAGCTCCAGATTCCGACATGAACTTGTATAAACTTTACCTAACATCAATAAGAATAGCTATTTCGAAGGTTAATTTAACTTTTTCCCTCAGTAGATTAACTCGATTCTTCAAGCACCCGCAAACTCTGTTTCAAACATTGAATTAATCAGCTGTTGAAAGGTAATCCTTATCTCAGCTTAGGATAGTAACAGTACACAAGTAACGCTTAAACAACGAAATTAATGCAAATAAATGAAACATCAATTAAACTAAATTGAACTGCAATAAAAAAAACTAATACTTCTTCGTCATTTAAAAATTGAAATCCAATCAAATAACTGGTAACTGTGTACTATTTCAATTATTTTCAAGGGGTATGTCACTGACCAGCACAACCGGAAATTTCTTTCATAAAGGGCACAAAATTGTAGGTGGAAGAAAAAACATGTAGGGTTTTCAAAAAGAACACCTTTCAACCCCATTTCAAATCCAGACACTAGTTTTCACTCCTTTTCCAATAAAATAAATACCTTCCTCTCCCCCACCTGAACCTTTCACCTCACCTGTGTGCTCAGCAGAATCGCCCTGGTGACCGCAAAGATGTGACTGCCGACGCCGCCCTCCTCCGGTCCGTAGATCACGATGAGGTACGTGATGCCCAGCAGCGGGATAAGTACGAGCAGCGCCTTCGAAGCCTTCCGGTACTGGCGCGTCTCGAGCGTGTTCGCCGACCGGAGCTTCGTGATCAGGACCTGCGTTCGAGGAGGGGGGGAATCGACAGAATTCGATTAGTATGAGTGTGTACATGTGTGGAAGTTGTCATGAAAAGAGATTTTGTTCAATTGTTTGTCAAGTGATTCGATTTGGAACTTTACAATAGAGTGCTGGCTTTACTTCCGAAACGAAAGAATAGGTACAAGAAAGGGTTGGTTAAAAGGATTTGTAAGAGGACACTGGGCTTGAGCTGTTCGACTGGTGCTTCTGCATTAGTTGATGTTGATATCGCTTAAAACTCTAACAGAGCAGAAGATTCAATTTAAAACTGTTGATTCGGGCTTTCCATTTATTTTTAACAGGTTTACAGAATTTATATGATTACATGGTTGAATTTGAAAAGTAAAACCTAAGTGAAAATAGGTACACTAAAAAGGAATAACAAGGATCTCTCGGGATAATATAAAAACTGAAAATATAAATATAAAAACTGAAATTAGAAGCTATGGCTTTAAAGTTTAAAAAAATAAAGTTTTTAAAAATGCATTTAACATTATTTCAATCATTAGATTTCAAAATAAATTTCAAAAAAAATTTGGACACAGTACATGCACATTTAAAAAAAATCTTATTATTTCCAAACGAGCTCAAACATGTTCAAAATTATTTCAACGCAGGAACTATTATTTCCATAACAATTTTGAAATTTTGAGGATGATTTTGCAAGGAGAAGCGACACTAACTTTTAAAAATAATTTCGACGGCCTTGGTTAGAGAATTTCATATTGCTTTCAACTTGCTTTCAAGCTGTTGTTTCACAACTGAGTTTCACTGAGTTTTGGCCGTGGAAGTGTTTTATAAAAAAAGAGCATTATCTGATAATATACCTCGAACTACCCTTCAATTCCTGAATAAAATGTTAGTATCATAAGCCGACAATGAAAGCCGGGGCAATACCGAAAGGTAAAAGGTTTTTTGCTAAATTTTAAATACGAATTAAATACAAACGACATGGAATGAAATCATACTAAGCTTGGTAAATAAGTGTTAAAAAAACCCTTAAGAAGTAGTTTTCAATAAATTTTTAAAAGTCAAGGCCAATGCATTTTTTTCAATTTTTTGGGGTTCTTCAATATTTTTCCAAACATCAGAGACAAAAGAATAAATTATTGCTTAAATTTCCATTCAAAAAAAAAAAACACCATAAAGTCGATTCATATCTATACAACATTATCTAATCTTTAGGCTCATGATTTATCACGCTTAAAAATGAAATTTTCACGAGGACCACTATATGAAGACACAAAATTTTACTGATATGTCACGGAGCGTTAAACTTGTTAAAATAATGTATAAAAACGTTACTTAATCCACCTTTAGCTGGTTGGTGCCTTCCTCGCATGCATAAAGTGAATAAACTACACAGTCTTAAAAAAGTGTAAAAATAACACTTATTTTTATCAAAATATCTGAGATCCAACCTAAAAAAAAGTTTATTAAAAACACTAAGTACTTATAACTTATGATAGGGTTGTCAGATCTTCAATCTTTTGGGCTCGATGGAAAGGTCTTTTGATAACCTATCCAACGATGGGTCGCATGATAGATCCGGACAACTTTTTCATCAAAATATTTGAGATCCGGCCTCAAAAAAGTGTATAAATAACACTTAAGTGCTCATAACTTTTGATAGGGTTGTCAGATCTTCAATGTTTTGGACGCGTTGGAGAGGTCTTTCAAATACCTTTCTAAAAATGTATAGCATGACGGAGTTTTTTTTTTACAAAAACCACCCTTTTTACAATCTTCCGAAGTTTAGCTGAAATCGTTTTTTTAGAATTTAGACTGAAATCGTTTTTTTTTTTTAGACCTAAGACGGATCGAATGAGACCAATACGGTCCAAATCGGATAAGCCAGTCCGGAGATAATCGTGTGCATATTTTTAGGTGCACGGACTTACAGACATACACACGCACAGACATTTGTTCAGAATTTGATTCTGAGTCGATAGGTATACGTGAAGGTGGGTCTACGAGGTCAAAGAAAGAAGTTCATTTTTCGAGTGATTTTATAGCCTTTCCTCATTGAGGTGAGGAAGGCAAAACTTATGTTAAACAATCGGAAAAGTTTTTGCATAATTTTTATACACAAAGCTTCCAAGGTAAGTGATTTTTTGAAGATTTAAATCATATTTTAAAGCCCAAGTCATTTGATTTCGAAAATTCGAAATTAATTCTCAGTTTTCTTTTGTTTTAAAAAAAATAGCTTTCACGAAAAAGAATGGCGAAAAAATAAATGAAAGTTTCACTTCGACTCAAAATTATTTAAACGAGCTGTCTTCTATTTTCACTAAACATTTCAATATATTTGGATGAATATAGTTTTTGTCTTTGAAAATAAAAAAAAAACAAAATTTCAAATTTGAAACAATTTTAAAATTAAAGAAAAAAGTATTAAAGCTTTACACAATTTTAAGTCTTCAAGCCTTCAGGAAATCCCGTAGTTTTTCGGTAATATCTGTGGTTCCAACAAGTTTAAAAGAGGCAAATTTAATTTAAAGTGCTAAAATAAACAAAACACAATGTTGATAATCGTTTGTACACATTAATTTCAATAAAAAAAAAATTTTTTTGTAAACATATTTGAAAAAAAATTGTTATGATATCAATGCATATCAGAAAATCCTTGAATTTCACGGGATTTCGCGGAAATTGTGAAATTTAGGAGACTTAATATTTGTGACAAAATCAGAACTGTTTTTATATACAAAGCATAAACACAGTGACTATTAAAATAAAAACGGATTTCAAATAAAAAAATGTCAACGCAATTTTTTATTGAAAAGAAATTGAGAAAATAATTGATACAATAAACGAATGAAGTTTTAAGCCTTAATTTTTCAGTTGACGATATCTTGGCATCTATTAGTCGAATATATAAATTGTGTTTTATTCGACAATGATTGCTCAAAATTACTTTATAAAATAATTTGAGCAATAACGTCTAAATGAAATTCTAATTGATTAATTTCAGTAAAATTATTATCTTTGCTTAGAAAGATGACTTCAAGAACTACTACATGACATGTCCAATGGGCCAACATTTATGTTTTTTTTCGTTTATTGCAACCCAAGTAGCACTCATAACTTGTCGACTGTTGAATAATAGTTAGACAGCTGTTTTGGATCAACATACGAGAAAAAATGTCAACGTTAGTTACATATCAGTTTGTTTCACTACTTGTATAACTGACTTATGTTACTCATGAGATGTGTGCTATGCAAGTGTTAAAACACAGTCAACTTCACTCTTTTCCAACTTTTACACACAACATAGGCAACATGCACTCGCTCCTAACTCCATCCAATTTGCTGATATTCACTTTTATAACAATTTATTTTGGAACACTTTTGATAGAAACTTACTTGCTCACTTCCTATTGAGCTATTTATCACTTTATTTCACTCGAAAACACTTTTTATGAGCTGTAATTGAACGTCAAAATGCTGATATGCCAAGATGCTGTTTCCTCATCTGCAATGTTTTACTCGAAAACAGTTTGTTGAATAAAAACAATATTGCACTGTTTGTTTCACTGCTTATCTAACATTGTCATGTGACGGCATCTTCTAAAAAATGGGCGTGGCCAACCATTCTATAAATAACCTTAGGTTTTCTCGCTTTGTTACACAAATGTTATCGGAGAATAGATTATATAACTGATATTCAACATACATATTCAACTTGACATTGCGTGTTGTTAGGTGGTGTAAATTTGTACATGAGGAATTTAGAGTTTCAAAAATGTTTATGTATTGAAGATTGCAATAGTTTTGATTGTTGACCGATTCATTTGAGAACATATCGCAGGTAAAAGCTACAAAAATTATCAGCTTATAGAGTTTATGATAGAGAAAACAACAAATCAAAATCATACCGATTTTCAATATTACTCCGTGGTACGGTAATCGAAATGACAGTTGAAACGGTTTGTTATAACAAAGTTATATAGTGGAGTTATAAAAACTGATTTGAAACAAACTTATATAACTTCAATTCCAATGACAGCCTTCGTTGGAATTAAGTTCTTTAGCTAACAAAACAGACAGCAGCCTTCTTATTGACGCTTGGGCCAGCTTGTTTACTATGAAGCCCCGTGGAGAGATGTGGAAGCGCGCCTGGACCTGCCGTGGAGATAACAACAAATCGTCGGATCGAATCTTGGGATAGAGGAAGTTCATCAAAAAAAGGAAAATTTAAAAGTTCTCCATGCAGGGAATTTCACACTAAGCACATGCGCGCCATGATAGGTTTTCTTTTTTTTAATTCAATTTCGAATTTTTTAAATGAATCTTGCAGAAACAAGCGTACTTTTTTAATTAGCTTCGTCGCTGACTAAAATTCTAATAAGAAACGTTTGTTTACATGTAAGTTAGTCGACGGTTAGATAGCTGTTTTCAATCTAACTTTCCTTTCCAGTGTGCGCTTTGATTTGACAGCACAGCCGTAAACCACGCCCCTTTTTTTCGTTGAATCTCTTGTTAGATGGCACAGTGTTGTCAAATACATTTGTACAACTTACTCTGATAACTTGCATCTTTTTCTGGCAAGTTATACAACAGAAAAAAGTGCGCTTTTTCCAGTTCACAGGAGTTGTAGAACAAGTTGTGACAACGAGGCGGATTGGTTATACAACCAGTTAGGAAATACGTTTATCTGACAAAGTGTGCTGCTTGGGAATACTCTATTCGGAAACTATTTGTCAGATTTTATCACAAATTTTCAATGTAATTTATCTGTGAGAAAAATTAACTTCTATTTAGCTCGATGTTTCATATTAATCCACTGAAATATTTGAAAAAAATGGTCCGATTTTTGGAAACTTCACTTTTTGTATAATAAAGCTATTTTTTAAAAAGTGCATCTATTTTTTGCAGAATTGTCCTCATCACAACCTACACCATTGCTGAATACATCAAAATTCCTTAAACTAGTGTTCCTGAGTACAAATTCAAACTTCTAGTTTTTTTAGTGCTGTGGTCAGCTTTTTATTTTAGGATTACAAATCGGAAAAGACGCAAAATAAAGAAAAAAAATCCATGGTTTTTTTATTTTTTTTAAATTTTAAATAGTACGGTAGTCATTTTGGTCATAATGACTTTTGGCAGGAAAAAAATGAAATTCGGCTTAAAAAATTGTTTTAGTCAGTGATACATTTATTGTGATACATTTATGCAGATGTTGAATCTTAAAAATATATAAATTAATCGAAGAATTGTATTTTTTTGAAAAAATTAAAAGATTAAAATTAAATTTTAAAGGTTGGCCTTTGAGAGCAAAAATCAATTTAACTCAGTTTATTTATTTAGTTTATCAACAAACAGTTAGATTTTTAAAGGTATGAACAGAGTTTTGGGAGAACTTTTTTGCTGTGACTAATCACTTCTATCTCAATGGATATAATAAAACTAACTTAATCCACCTATGTGGTTGATGCCTTCCTCACTTTTTTCCAACATTTGGTGATATGATGGGTTTGGACACAAATTCCATCTATTTCTCAATAAAAAAATACACAAATGTCACTTAAGCGGTCATAACTTGAGACTGAGCGTTGCCAGATCTTCAATGTTTTGGACTCATTGGAAAGGTCTTTTGAATACCTAACCAACGATGGGTCGGATGATGAATCCGGACATAGTTTTCATATAGATAAGTGAGATCCGGCATCAAAGTTCCAGCACCCGATTCGCAACTCTGACACTTTTGTATACGTGACTTTTGAACTACTTATCGGATCTTCAAACAATTCAATAGCGCAGTATGGGGTACCAAAACGGATCGAATGCAACTTGTTTGACTCAAATCGGATCAGCCAGTGCCGAGAAAACTTGGCAAGAATTTTGAGCACCAAGGGGAATACGCACACACATACACACACACACACACACACAGACATTTGTTCAGTTTTCGATTCTGAGTCGATATGTATACATGAATATACTGCCCATGTTCGCATAAATGTCCCATATGCATTTTTGTCTATTTTGACTTAGTTATTGGAATGGCTTCGTTTTTTGTGTTCCTTTAAGCCAAACTAATAATATTTACCACTTTGTTCCAGAAATTCAGTAATCAACGACAAATTTGTTTATCCCATCTGAAAAATGTTCAAATATGAGTCCCATCGTGATAATGTTCACAAACCAGTCCCTCTACGAAATATTATGTCCTGAACATACCTTTCGGATACTCCAATCTTTTAAATATAGTCAGCAATTATACAGACCGGTTTTCATCAATTTCACGGTCACACAAATATCCCAAATGGCTGATTGAATCATTTTAAAAAAATGCAAAGTTTCTCCATTTTCTGCTGAAAAATTTGTTTACTACTGGGGTTACCTAGGCAGCATGCTGCGATCGGGCTGGTTTGCGAACATATTGATGCACTATGTAAAAAATGTTCACATACCAGGTCCCATCCTGCGTACTTTTATTAATTGAAAGAGAAAAATCAAGACTAATTTCAATACAAACTTATCAAAAGCATAAACAAGAGCATGTATGAGAACTATGTTGAATGATTTATGAGTATACTGGTTGTATATTTAAAATTAATGAGAAAACGTTTTTCAAACTTCCAAGCTCGTTTTCTCAACTTGTTGAAAATGCATATGGGACATTTATGCGATCATGGGCAGTATAGGTCTACGAGCTGTTTTTCAAAAGTTCATTTTTCGAGCAGGATTATTGCCTTACCTCAGTGAGGAAGGCAAAACAGTAACGTTGGGATTAACACGGATAGGTATAAAACTTTCAAATAACCTGACATTGTTAAGAGCTAAAAAAATCCAACAAAATGCGAACTGAAAAAATTTGAATGTTTGGAAATAAATGATTGGAAGAAAAAAAAAAGGTAAAAATACACGAATAAACTGATAGGCATCACCATACATCATTTTTACGATTCATAAAAGTTTTCTAAAGTTATGTCCAAATCGATTTTTAGTCCAAATTCGCGCAACCAGGTGATGTGAAAAGACCCGTATACATACTTAAAAAAATGTTTTGCTTAGCAAAGAACAAAAACAATCAATTTCAATTCCGTTCTCCAATCTGCAGCTAAAATTACGACAATTGCATGAATAATTTGTCGAAATCAAATAAAGGGCCAACTGAAATCAATCCTCCCACCCCCTTCAAACTCACCCACATTATCCTGAGCAGGAAAATCAGATTGATCACCAGCACGGTACAGGTCGGGCCCTGAATTATCCAATCGATGTGAGATTCCCGCATCCAGGAGCATTCTATTTCGAGCTATAAATAAATCACACGTAAATAACTTACGTCAGGATTGAGCTCGCCTCGCAACTGGACACGTCATACCTTGTTGGGATGTTCCGCCGTTGGTGTGATGGTGGCTTCTGTTAAGTAAAATGGCCTGGTCAGTGCCCACGCTCCAACGAAGATCACGGGACCACCTGGAAATGCGTGCAACAACAAAAAAAAACTTTTAATTAGCGAAATAACACATTCAGGGTCACCGGAGGTGGTCGCGGAGATTGGGGGGACAGATGCTCTCAATTGAATTAATTTTCTCCGTGCCAAGAATCCGCTCATCCATTAGTTAGAAGGACCCAGTGGGACAAAATCCAGATGAGTGATGTCTTTCGTTGAGAAATCACTCTTAAAGTCCTCTCAATTTATCTTTCCGAGGCGAATGCTGTTTGGCCTTGCACGTGCTCGTCTGGCCTTAAGTGATTGATGAGACAGTTATTTGTTCAAATTTGTACAATTAGCTATGAATTTCAAATTTCAAACTGTGTCCTTCCTGCATCAAAATACAAAATTCTAGTTTCTACGTAAGTCCGGAGGCTGCTTTAATTTAATCAAGCTCCCACTGGTCTTTGTCGTTCGTGTATATCCACTGTGGTAATCACCACCACTACATTCCCAAGTTACATGCTAAACAGAACGACCGTTGGGTCTCTGTTTTGTATCGTCCTTCGCTACACGCACTTAATGCGTGTAGACGATGCGCATGAGCATGTGGCTTGGAAATGCAGGATGTAACCGTAATAAAGTTTTATTACGGTTCGTCTAGCGTCGGCGTGGGATTAGGACTCCCGCCGACATTTAGGGTTAGAAGTCGGTTCTCGGGTAGCAGGTAGAGAACCGACTCTAGAAACGTAAGTTACAAGTAAAATAAAGGCAGTTAGTTCTGAGCATCGACAGAGTTCACATCATTCAATATCACCACCCTCATCAAGGGCGGGCCAGTATGGCTGGCCCTAAATTCCCACAATGGTGGCAGCAACGGAAAAAACCCACACCGAGGTTTTTTTTAAAGTAATTTTGAAAGTGTTCCTGAGTTCCTGAGAAGTATTTCGCCGGCGACGGAAGTTGATATCAGCGTGATGGAGCCAGAAGGACCAAATAAAGCCGAAGATCGAGTCTGCAACTTCATCACGGAGCCGTGGACATTTCTCAACGGAACAGCATTTCAACAACGTTGGCGTCAGTCATCAAAAACTGGTCAGTACGGACAACTTCAGAATCAGTGCGTAATAGATACGTTAACAATTATAACTAGAACGTTTAGTTTCATATTATTTGTAACAGTTTTAATTATATTTTCAAAGTACATGCGTTTTTTTTTGTCAAAAAGTTGTTATCAAGAAAAAGATTGGATGATCAAATAAAGTGTTAAAAAAAATCAGTAGGTATTAGCTACAATTGTAATAAAAAAGTGCTTCGAAAAATTTAAACATTGGTTAATTTGACAACCGTAATAGCGTCAAGTAGAATGCAATCATTGTTTATTATCAAATCAATTATTGAATCCAAATTCTTAACAAACAAATAAATGGTTCGAAACGCCTAAGCAAAGAAAAATGCAGTTTAAAAAAGAAACAAAAATTGTGGCAAAATGAAAACCGCGTTATTTTTGTAGCAGTTCTAAAACAAACTTCGAAGACTAAAAAAAAAAGCAAAAGAAATTCTATGCATTTTAGGTATTTTATGTTCACATCAATGTTTGAATAGTTCAGTATAAAACAAAAAAAAAATAATGCATTTAGATGTTAAAAGTTATTGTTAGAAAAAGCAATTCTTGCATTGGTCTTCAATTAAATATGAAATTTAGAAGCAAGTAGCACAAGTAAATTCTTTTTACAAATGTAATCGTTCTGGTTGTATTTAAAAAGCAACTTTATGTTTTACTATTTTTTTTTGTTTGTTTCCCGAAATCAATTTTTCATTAATAATTAGGCATGGCAACAAATCATGGACGAGTAAATCTCGCCTGAAAATGCGTAAGACCAATGTCCTTATTTTGTTTAACTAATCGTCAATGTACGATAGTAGTATTCGACAGGCGGGTTGTGCGATCAGGTAAAATCCTGGCAAAAAATGCAGACACACCTTATAATAAAAGGTCCCTGAGCTTTCGCACGATGGTGTCCTAGTCAAGAAAAAACTGACCTAAAATGTTAAATGATATTTTGTTGAGGCAAAACTTTCATAAACAAATGGCTCAGTATAGATAAAGAAAATGATTTCGGATCTCAATTATTTGTAGTTTTTTCTATACCTAAATCATGGGGGAGAGGGGACTTCAGAGCCAAGTTATGTTCAAGGCTTGCTCTGAGTCTTTTCTATCTTTCTTCTTCTTTTTGAAGACAATCAGAACAGATTCGTTTAACAACATTTGGTATCAAAGTAGAAAAAAAAGTAAAAGACTTTTTTTTGTTTATAGGGGTGAGTGATGTGGTAATCACCACCACTACATTCCCAAGTTACATGCTAAACAGAACGACCGTTGGGTCTCTGTTTTGTATCGTCCTTCGCTACACGCACTTAATGCGTGTAGACGATGCGCATGAGCATGTGGCTTGGAAATGCAGGATGTAACCGTAATAAAGTTTTATTACGGTTCGTCTAGCGTCGGCGTGGGATTAGGACTCCCGCCGACATTTAGGGTTAGAAGTCGGTTCTCGGGTAGCAGGTAGAGAACCGACTCTAGAAACGTAAGTTACAAGTAAAATAAAGGCAGTTAGTTCTGAGCATCGACAGAGTTCACATCATTCAATATCACCACCCTCATCAAGGGCTGGCCAGTATGGCTGGCCCCTAAATTCCCACACCACCGACCATCGTCATCTTCAAGCTTGACGGAGAAAGCTTCCGCAGAATTTTACACAGAGTACTGCTGTTGTGGTTTTGTCTGCCAGGACTTTCAGCTCATCATGTGAGATGTGGGTATTGTCCTGGGTGCGTGGGAACAGCTTCTAAGTGACTGTCCGGAGAACTTGTGCTTGCTAATTTTATTGTGTTTTCTGAGATGAAAACGGTGTTTGAAACTTTAAAAAAAATCATAAAAAATTTGATTAGAAAAATATGAATCGTTTCCTGCCTTACAAATTTTTATCATCAACTTCAATGAACATATGTCACATTCTCCAGTGACTAAAACAACTCGTTTTGGCAGATAGGTCTTTTTAATTTTAATTGTTTATTCGGTTGTTTATTGGTCCAATCACAGCTGGATTAACAATTGAAATTGTGTATAATAACTATAACATGACTTATTAATTTGTATAAAACCAAAAAGAATCGAAATTCGGCTTTCTCACAGTGGCAAACGAAAAGTTGAACTTAAAATTGGATTTCCATAGTCACTACTTGTAGAAAATTCAATTTCCAATCCGAATCTGTAATAATATTTAAGTTTGGGACAGGTTTTGCTATCAAACGAAACGCAAAACGAAGGTTTTGCTATTTCGAAAAAAACATGAAAAATATAGCCGGAATTTGTCATATATATTTGTTTACATGAATTTGAAAGATAAATACATTTTTGAATAATAATATCTAGATTTCTAGCAGTCCTGAAGCAGAAAAAATTTGATCAAATTTTAAACCTTCCAATTTTACACAATATTTTACAGTGTTCGGTCCTAACTGCAATGTTTAAACTACAAAGAAAAAAAAAGTGTAAATTTACTCGACACGGAAATCATGAAACACATGCAAACTCGGTTGATGTAAACTTAAGATTCAATGTAATCATATGAATCACACATAAAATCTTGTTTTAACGTACGATTTGTTTCAAATTCACGCATTTAAATTTCAATAATTAATAACACAGAAAAAAAAATGATAGTAACATTCATCAGGAAATGGTGACAGATTTTGTGTCAAAAAAAAAAGTGTATTATTACATCAGGAATTAGTGAAAATTCATCAGTTTCTGATGAATTTACATCAGGTTCACATTTTTACACATTTTTAAGTAGAGGTAATATTCAACCAACCAAATTTTCAACCTTCCAAAATTAAACCTTTTTTTTCTGTGAACATACGAAAGTGTTACAATATAACATTATGATTTTTTTTCCTGTGCATTTTCGAGATATCTGGTAGAACAGATGTTTACAGATTTAGTGTATTTTCTATGCAATGTTACCACAAATTATGTGAAAAGTGTAATTTCACATGTAAATATGTGAATTTACATGTTTTTCTGGCAAAAAAAATTTGTTCACTTTTCTAGACGTAATAAATAATATGTTTTTACTGTTTATGTTTTAAGTTAAAAGATATCATGGTGATATTAAAACTAGGAACAGAAAAAAAATTATTTTAGAAGGTTGCAAATTTGATGGTTAAATATCCCCTCCTTTATGTAATGTTACCAAAAATAATGTGTGAATGAGTAAAATTCAACAGAAACTGCTGGAAATTGGACCAGTTCCTTGTGTAAAATGGCACTATTTTACAAGAATTCTTTCATGAAAGATTTTGTGTCAAATCAAATTTTTAACCTTCGAAAATTTAATATTTTTACTGTGAATGTGCAAAAAAAAGTCACAAAAATTAATGCAAATAATTAGCTTAAAGATAACAATAGTTTAATTGAATTTCGTTAGCAAATAAGAGAAAGGTTTGCTGAAAATAATCACTTCAAAGATCATTTTTTCAAGTGTCTCACGAAATTCAGGAACAGTTCCAGTGCGTCTTTTATTTATTTAAAAATAATAATGAGTAATTTTCAATCGTTCATTTCCAATTTGGAAAAAAATGCTTAAAGTTTCTTTTTCTTTGATTTTGATTAAGAGATACAAAATCGTTATTTCAAAGAACTCAACAAGTCCGTTGCAAATATTTTTTGATGTTTATGTCCCTCGACTCTGATCAATATCAATTAACAAAA
This sequence comes from Culex pipiens pallens, assembly GCF_016801865.2. Lineage (NCBI taxonomy): Eukaryota > Metazoa > Arthropoda > Insecta > Diptera > Culicidae > Culex > Culex pipiens. Next base: position 31,502,325 of record NC_068939.1, read on the forward strand.
AAAAGAACCGTGATTTTTTTGAATCTGCGGTCATTTGAAAGAACCGTTCCAGCATGGAATTATTTTTTAAACTTGTGTCTTTTCAAGTTTAAAAATATAATTTTCTGCATTCCTAACAAATTTTTGTGTTCCCTTTTTCAATTTTCTCATTACTTACTTTAAAGTTGAAGGATTCTGTAAACAAATTAAAGACCTTCTTATTGCACAACTGATCGTAAAGATACACCTAAGTGTTACTCGAATACAAATTTGAGTCTTTTAAAATGCCCAACATGATAAAAAAAAACAAGAAACAACTACTAAGTAGCCCATGGATATTGGAAAAATATAAATCCTCCTACTCGATTGAACTATGCAAATAATTGCCTTTATCGATGAAATCTGAATGTAGAAAAAGAGTTCGTAGAAAATTTCCTCAATATAAAACATCACCTTTTTTTTTAAAAAAAAACTTTAGATTTGTTAAATTTTAGCAGAAATAATCGCAATTTTGTAAATTTAATAGCAACTTTCTCGAAAATCCTACATTAAAGTCTTGACATAGAGTTTGTCAAGACATCAATGTTCTTGTTTTTAGTATATATTATTTTCATTTCATATTTCGCTTGATGTTTGTATGGCAAAAATACTTAAAAATCAAAACATGCTTTAAAATAGCCTTTTCATTTATTTTTTTTAAAGAGAAAAAAATCCGTTAATTTTAATAAGCGAGTGAATATTTTTCACTCACATATTTCTTAAAAAATATATTTTAATGAACTCATTTATAATTTAATCTAATAACAATTTTGTTGAACCCCCTGAGAAAAATGAACTCCTTGCACTTTTATTAAAAATAGGTGTATGGGAATTTGCACATCTTTTATGTCAGAAGAAAAAGGTTAATATTGGACGATTGAAAAAATATAGTTGATTTAATGTAATCTCAATTTATGTAGAATAAGTAAACATGCACATGAAACTATGTACATTTTTCGAACTATTCGGATAATAATACACCATGAAAGAGGCACACACCAAAAATTTTAAAGCCTTTCAAATTTACTCTTTTTTTTCATTTAAATGCTGAATATACTCATAACATGTAATAGATGTTAAAATCGCAAACTGATGCATCGTTTATGATCTCAAACAAACAACAGCTAAGGAAAAGGCCAAGTGTTGTCTTCTTGTCAGAAGTGGAAGCACAGTGAAACCTCTGAATCTTTGAGGTTTTACAGCCAATTCCAAGCACACAGAACACGCATAGCATTCCATCTTCATCACTCACACCTCTTACAACCTTAAACATACATACATTAGGGTGGTTCAAATCCGGGTTCCCCCGAAATTAAAGATTGGCCCATCACTAGACTAAATTCCAAATTTGAGCTTATTCTGATCACCAAACCCTCCCTCTAATCGCTTGATGTTTGTATGGCAAAAATCGTCAAAATGTATGGAGAAAAGCAACTGTTTCAGTTTTTTACCTGTGTACAGTAAAAAATTGTGTTAATTTTGAAGGTGTAATTGTAGAAACTTATTTAAATTTGGAAGAAAAAAAACTTTACCAAAGCCACGAAAAAGCCCGGATTTGGACCACCCTAGCATACATATGTGCACAAAAAAACAGTGAAACTCACCCCATCCGATGATGGCGTACTTTCGAAAACGCAAATTGTCACCGGAAAACGTTTGCACCACCAGCATGTACAGGTACAGACCTACAACGAGGGAAAGAGAGGGTATAGTGTTGGAGGGAAACATTAGGTAGGGGAAAGTGGGGCAAGTGTAACAAGCTAAGGAAATGCTCGTTATAACCCATTAAAAACGTTAAAAAATCTGTGGGATTTTTTAGAATCATCTTATTCCAGGTCTTGACTGAGACTTTGATAGAACAAGTTTTTAAAAAAATCTGTTTTTTAATGTAAAAATTGATTTTGAAATTTTTGATTTTTCGTACGTTCTACTCAACTAGTGGGGCAAGACGAACAAACCGTTGGGGCAAGAGGAACAATGCATGAAAAAACATGCAAATTTACTGACATTTGAACTATTATCACTTAGATACATCAGATTAGGATGTATTTGAAACGTTTCTTTCATTTTTAGATTAAAAAATAATATTTTACTAGAAATTTTACCGTTTTTACGAAAAAAAAATATTACTTAGATGATAAAATAGTAAATTTTCATGATATTATTATATCGTGTATGGACTAACTTTTATGTATTTTTTTTTCACAATAAAATATGTTGCTGCAGCAATTCGTATTTTTTTCCATACTAAAAATCCATATGGTACACTTGCCCCACCTAAACATGATTTTTTAAAAGCTCTCTACAAAAATAACCAAAACATAAATCATACTTTATAATACGTGCAAGTCATTGGTAGGGACACTACTGATCTAGGAAAAATAGCATTTTGAAAAAATGAGCCTTAAAACGAACCCTAAGCCTTATTTTGTACTTTCCAAATATTATAAGGAAACAAAGGTTTTGAAAAAAACTTCATTCAATCTTATGCCCCGTGGCGTTTACGTCGTTTTGGCGGTTATGTGGTAGTAGAATCAGCTAATTGCATTGCTAGCAACAATTCCTCATACTGGAAATAATAAAAATTGTAAAAATTACGGCCTTACGAGCAATTGTTCCTCTTGCCCCATATGGTCGTCTTGCCCCACCTTCCCCTATTATTAACCATAAGATGGCATCGTCAGGATGTGTTCTTGTTTAACATTTAAACATGGCTTATTTGCTGAAGGTTTCAGAGCACCTATACATCAAGGGAATTTGAAATTATGAGCACATGTGAGATGATAGTCTAAGGAAAGACTCATGATGATCTTGTAAGATGATAAATTTTAGCTTTTGGGATAACATGTCTTAAGAGGTTTAGCTTTAGACTTCTCA